>NW_026646213.1:0-202627 GCF_949987535.1 Balaenoptera acutorostrata | reverse complement strand
GGATTCTCTTTTTAACCTGTTCCTTAAAACACTAGTGCTTAGGAAATCTATTGGAGGCAGAAGCAGTCAAGGGTAGCTTAGGGTTAGGGTTAGGGTTAGGGTTAGGGTTAGGGTACGGCTTAGGGTACGGGTTCGGGGAGGGGTTCGGGTACGGCGTAGGGTATGGGCTAGGGTTAGGGTTAGGGTTAGTGTTAGGGTTAGGGCTCGGTTTAGGGTACGGCTTAGGATTAAGGTACGCGTTAGGGTTAGGGTAGGGGTTAGGGTTAGGGTACGCGTTAGGGTTAGGGTAGTTATTAAACCTATCCCACTCTCTAGATACCCCTTAGCACGCAAAGGAATATTATTTGGGGGTCCAGCCATGGAGATGAGTTTAGACACTAGGATAAGATAAGGAACACACCCATCTCAAGAAATCACATTAGGATTCTCTTTTAACCTGTTCCTTAAAACACTAGTGCTTAGGAAATCTATTGGAGGCAGAAACAGTCAAGGGTAGCTTAGGGTTAGGGTTAGGGTTAGCGTTAGGGTTAGGGTACGGCTTAGGGGACGGGTTCGGGGAGGGGTTCGGGTACGGCGTAGGGTATGGGCTAGGGTTAGGGTTAGGGTTAGTGTTAGGGTTAGGGCTCGGTTTAGGGTACGGGTTAAGATTAGGGTACGTGTTAGGGTTAGGGTAGGGGTTAGGGTTAGGGTACGCGTTAGGGTTAGGGTAGTTATTAAACCTATCCACTCTCTAGATACCCCTTAGCACGTAAAGGAATATTATTTTGGGGTCCAGCCATGGAGAAGAGTTTAGACACTAGGATAAGATAAGGAACACACCCATTCTCAAGAAATCACATTAGGATTCTCTTTTTAACCTGTTCCTTAAAACACTAGTGCTTAGGAAATCTATTGGAGGCAGAAGCAGTCAAGGGTAGCTTAGGGTTAGGGTTAGGGTTAGGGTTAGGGTTAGGGTACGGCTTAGGGTACGGGTTCGGGAGGGGTTCGGGTACGGCGTAGGGTATGGGCTAGGGTTAGGGTTAGGGTTAGTGTTAGGGTTAGGGTACGGGTTAGGATTAGGGTACGCGTTAGGGTTAGGGTAGGGGTTAGGGTTAGGGTACGCGTTAGGGTTAGGGTAGTTATTAAACCTATCCCACTCTCTAGATACCCCTTAGCACGCAAAGGAATATTATTTGGGGGTCCAGCTATGGAGATGAGTTTAGACACTAGGATAAGATAAGGAACACACCCATTCTCAAGAAATCACATTAGGATTCTCTTTTAACCTGTTCCTTAAAACACTAGTGCTTAGGAAATCTATTGGAGGCAGAAGCAGTCAAGGGTAGCTTAGGTTTAGGGTTAGGGTTAGGGTACGGCTTAGGGTACGGGTTCGGGGAGGGGTTCGGGTACGGCGTAGGGTATGGGCTAGGGTTAGGGTTAGGGTTAGTGTTAGGGTTAGGCTCGGTTTAGGGTACGGGTTAGGATTAGGGTACGCGTTAGGGTTAGGGTAGGGGTTAGGGTTAGGGTACGCGTTAGGGGTTAGGGTAGTTATTAAACCTATCCCACTCTCTAGATACCCCTTAGCACGTAAAGGAATATTATTTGGGGGTCCAGCCATGGAGAAGAGTTTAGACACTAGGATAAGATAAGGAACACACCCATTCTCAAGAAATCACATTAGGATCTCTTTTAACCTGTTCCTTAAAACACTAGTGCTTAGGAAATCTATTGGAGGCAGAAGCAGTCAAGGGTAGCTTAGGGTTAGGGTTAGGGTTAGGGTACGGCTTAGGGTACGGGTTCGGGGAGGGGTTCGGGTACGGCGTAGGGTATGGGCTAGGGTTAGGGTTAGGGTTAGTGTTAGGGTTAGGGCTCGGTTTAGGGTACGGGTTAGGATTAGGGTACGCGTTAGGGTTAGGGTAGGGGTTAGGGTTAGGGTACGCATTAGGGTTAGGGTAGTTATTAAACCTATCCCACTCTCTAGATACCCCTTAGCACGTAAAGGAATATTATTTGGGGGTCCAGCCATGGAGAAGAGTTTAGACACTAGGATAAGATAAGGAACACACCCATTCTCAAGAAATCACATTAGGATTCTCTTTTTAACCTGTTCCTTAAAACACTAGTGCTTAGGAAATCTATTGGAGGCAGAAGCAGTCAAGGGTAGCTTAGGGTTAGGGTTAGGGTTAGGGTTAGGGTTAGGGTACGGCTTAGGGTACGGGTTCGGGGAGGGGTTCGGGTACGGCGTAGGGTATGGGCTAGGGTTAGGGTTAGGGTTAGTGTTAGGGTTAGGGCTCGGTTTAGGGTACGCGTTAGGGTTAGGGTAGGGGTTAGGGTTAGGGTACGCGTTAGGGTTAGGGTAGTTATTAAACCTATCCCACTCTCTAGATACCCCTTAGCACATAAAGGAATATTATTTGGGGGTCCTGCCATGGAGAAGAGTTTAGATACTAGGATAAGATAAGGAACACACCCATTCTCAAGAAATCACATTAGGATTCTCTTTTTAACCTGTTCCTTAAAACACTAGTGCTTAGGAAATCTATTGGAGGCAGAAGCAGTCAAGGGTAGCTTAGGGTTAGGGTTAGGGTTAGGGTTAGGGTTAGGGTACGGCTTAGGGTACGGGTTCGGGGAGGGGTTCAGGTACGGCATAGGGTATGGGCTAGGGTTAGGGTTAGGGTTAGTGTTAGGGTTAGGGCTAGGTTTAGGGTACGGGTTAGGATTAGGGTACGCGTTAGGGTTAGGGTAGGGGTTAGGGTTAGGGTACGCGTTAGGTTTAGGGTAGTTATTAAACCTATCCGACTCTCTAGATACCCCATAGCACGTAAAGGAATATTATTTGGGGGTCCAGCCATGGAGAAGAGTTTAGACACTAGGATAAGATAAGGAACACACCCATTCTCAAGAAATCACATTAGGATTCTCTTTTTAACCTGTTCCTTAAAACACTAGTGCTTAGGAAATCTATTGGAGTCAAAAGCAGTCAAGGGTAGCTTAGGGTTAGGGTTAGGGTTAGGGTACGGCTTAGGGTACGGGTTCGGGGAGGGGTTCGGGTACGGCGTAGGGTATGGGCTAGGGTTAGGGTTAGGGTTAGTGTAAGGGTTAGGGCTCGGTTTAGGGTACGGGTTAGGATTAGGGTACGCGTTAGGGATAGGGTAGGGGTTAGGGTTAGGGTACGCGTTAGGGTTAGGGTAGTTATTAAACCTATCCCACTCTCTAGATACCCCTTAGCACGTAAAGGAATATTATTTGGGGGTCCAGCCATGGAGAAGAGTTTAGACACTAGGATAAGATAAGGAACACACCCATTCTCAAGAAATCACATTAGGATTCTCTTTTTAACCTGGTCCTTAAAACACTACTGCTTAGGAAATCTATTGGAGGCAGAAGCAGTCACGGGTAGCTTAGCATTAGGGTTAGGGTTAGGGTTAGGGTTAGGGTACGGCTTAGGTTACGGGTTCGGGGAGGGGTTCGGGTACGGCGTAGGGTATGGGCTAGGGTTTAGGTTTAGGGTTAGTGTTAGGGTTAGGGCTCGGTTTAGGGTACGGGTTAGGATTAGGGTACGCGTTAGGGTTAGGGTTAGGGTACGCATTAGGGTTAGGGTAGTTATTAAACCTATCCCACTCTCTAGATACCCCTTAGCACGTAAAGGAATATTATTTGGGGGTCCAGCCATGGAGAAGAGTTTAGACACTAGGATAAGATAAGCAACACACCCATTCTCAAGAAATCACATTAGGATTCTCTTTTTAACCTGTTCCTTAAAACACTAGTGCTTAGGAAATCTATTGGAGGCAGAAGCAGTCAAGGGTAGCTTAGGGTTAGGGTTAGGGTTAGGGTTAGGGTTAGGGTACGGCTTAGGGTACGGGTTCGGGGAGGGGTTCGGGTACGGCGTAGGGTATGGGCTAGGGTTAGGGTTAGGGTTAGTGTTAGGGTTAGGGCTCGGTTTAGGGTACGGCTTAGGATTAGTGTACGCGTTAGGGTTAGGTTAGGGGTTAGGGTTAGGGTACGCGTTAGGGTTAGGGTAGTTATTAAACCTATCCCACTCTCTAGATACCCCTTAGCACGCAAAGGAATATTATTTGGGGGTCCAGCCATGGAGATGAGTTTAGACACTAGGATAAGATAAGGAACACACCCATTCTCAAGAAATCACATTAGGATTCTCTTTTTAACCTGTTCCTTAAAACACTAGTGCTTAGGAAATCTATTGGAGGCAGAAACAGTCAAGGGTAGCTTAGGGTTAGGGTTAGGGTTAGGGTTAGGGTTAGGGTACGGCTTAGGGGACGGGTTCGGGGAGGGGTTCGGGTACGGCGTAGGGTATGGGCTAGGGTTAGGGTTAGGGTTAGTGTTAGGGTTAGGGCTCGTTCTAGAGTACGGGTTAGGATTAGGGTACGCGTTAGGGTTAGGGTAGGGGTTAGGGTTAGGGTACGCGTTAGGGTTAGGGTAGTTATTAAACCTATCCCGCTCTCTAGATACGCCTTAGCACGTAAAGGAATATTATTTGGGGGTCCGGCCATGGAGAAGAGTGTAGACACTAGGATAAGATAAGGAACACACCCATTCTCAAGAAATCACATTAGGATTCTCTTTTTAACCTGTTCCTTAAAACACTAGTGCTTAGGAAATCTATTGGAGGCAGAAGCAGTCAAGGGTAGCTTAGGGTTAGGGTTAGGGTTAGGGTTAGGGTTAGGGTACGGCTTAGGGTACGGGTTCGGGGAGGGGTTCGGGTACGGCGTAGGGTATGGGCTAGGGTTAGGGTTAGGGTTAGTGTTAGGGTTAGGGCTCGGTTTAGGGTACGGCTTAGGATTAAGGTACGCGTTAGGGTTAGGGTAGGGGTTAGGGTTAGGGTACGCGTTAGGGTTAGGGTAGTTATTAAACCTATCCCACTCTCTAGATACCCCTTAGCACGCAAAGGAATATTATTTGGGGGTCCAGCCATGGAGATGAGTTTAGACACTAGGATAAGATAAGGAACACACCCATTCTCAAGAAATCACATTAGGATTCTCTTTTTAACCTGTTCCTTAAAACACTAGTGCTTAGGAAATCTATTGGAGGCAGAAACAGTCAAGGGTAGCTTAGGGTTAGGGTTAGGGTTAGCGTTAGGGTTAGGGTACGGCTTAGGGGACGGGTTCGGGGAGGGGTTCGGGTACGGCGTAGGGTATGGGCTAGGGTTAGGGTTAGGGTTAGTGTTAGGGTTAGGGCTCGGTTTAGGGTACGGGTTAAGATTAGGGTACGTGTTAGGGTTAGGGTAGGGGTTAGGGTTAGGGTACGCGTTAGGGTTAGGGTAGTTATTAAACCTATCCCACTCTCTAGATACCCCTTAGCACGTAAAGGAATATTATTTTGGGGTCCAGCCATGGAGAAGAGTTTAGACACTAGGATAAGATAAGGAACACACCCATTCTCAAGAAATCACATTAGGATTCTCTTTTTAACCTGTTCCTTAAAACACTAGTGCTTAGGAAATCTATTGGAGGCAGAAGCAGTCAAGGGTAGCTTAGGGTTAGGGTTAGGGTTAGGGTTAGGGTTAGGGTACGGCTTAGGGTACGGGTTCGGGGAGGGGTTCAGGTACGGCGTAGGGTATGGGCTAGGGTTAGGGTTAGGGTTAGTGTTAGGGTTAGGGTACGGGTTAGGATTAGGGTACGCGTTAGGGTTAGGGTAGGGGTTAGGGTTAGGGTACGCGTTAGGGTTAGGGTAGTTATTAAACCTATCCCACTCTCTAGATACCCCTTAGCACGCAAAGGAATATTATTTGGGGGTCCAGCTATGGAGATGAGTTTAGACACTAGGATAAGATAAGGAACACACCCATTCTCAAGAAATCACATTAGGATTCTCTTTTTAACCTGTTCCTTAAAACACTAGTGCTTAGGAAATCTATTGGAGGCAGAAGCAGTCAAGGGTAGCTTAGGGTTAGGGTTAGGGTTAGGGTACGGCTTAGGGTACGGGTTCGGGGAGGGGTTCGGGTACGGCGTAGGGTATGGGCTAGGGTTAGGGTTAGGGTTAGTGTTAGGGTTAGGGCTCGGTTTAGGGTACGGGTTAGGATTAGGGTACGCGTTAGGGTTAGGGTAGGGGTTAGGGTTAGGGTACGCGTTAGGGTTAGGGTAGTTATTAAACCTATCCCACTCTCTAGATACCCCTTAGCACGTAAAGGAATATTATTTGGGGGTCCAGCCATGGAGAAGAGTTTAGACACTAGGATAAGATAAGGAACACACCCATTCTCAAGAAATCACATTAGGATTCTCTTTTTAACCTGTTCCTTAAAACACTAGTGCTTAGGAAATCTATTGGAGGCAGAAGCAGTCAAGGGTAGCTTAGGGTTAGGGTTAGGGTTAGGGTACGGCTTAGGGTACGGGTTCGGGGAGGGGTTCGGGTACGGCGTAGGGTATGGGCTAGGGTTAGGGTTAGGGTTAGTGTTAGGGTTAGGGCTCGGTTTAGGGTACGGGTTAGGATTAGGGTACGCGTTAGGGTTAGGGTAGGGGTTAGGGTTAGGGTACGCATTAGGGTTAGGGTAGTTATTAAACCTATCCCACTCTCTAGATACCCCTTAGCACGTAAAGGAATATTATTTGGGGGTCCAGCCATGGAGAAGAGTTTAGACACTAGGATAAGATAAGGAACACACCCATTCTCAAGAAATCACATTAGGATTCTCTTTTTAACCTGTTCCTTAAAACACTAGTGCTTAGGAAATCTATTGGAGGCAGAAGCAGTCAAGGGTAGCTTAGGGTTAGGGTTAGGGTTAGGGTTAGGGTTAGGGTACGGCTTAGGGTACGGGTTCGGGGAGGGGTTCGGGTACGGCGTAGGGTATGGGCTAGGGTTAGGGTTAGGGTTAGTGTTAGGGTTAGGGCTCGGTTTAGGGTACGCGTTAGGGTTAGGGTAGGGGTTAGGGTTAGGGTACGCGTTAGGGTTAGGGTAGTTATTAAACCTATCCCACTCTCTAGATACCCCTTAGCACATAAAGGAATATTATTTGGGGGTCCTGCCATGGAGAAGAGTTTAGACACTAGGATAAGATAAGGAACACACCCATTCTCAAGAAATCACATTAGGATTCTCTTTTTAACCTGTTCCTTAAAACACTAGTGCTTAGGAAATCTATTGGAGGCAGAAGCAGTCAAGGGTAGCTTAGGGTTAGGGTTAGGGTTAGGGTTAGGGTTAGGGTACGGCTTAGGGTACGGGTTCGGGGAGGGGTTCAGGTACGGCATAGGGTATGGGCTAGGGTTAGGGTTAGGGTTAGTGTTAGGGTTAGGGCTCGGTTTAGGGTACGGGTTAGGATTAGGGTACGCGTTAGGGTTAGGGTAGGGGTTAGGGTTAGGGTACGCGTTAGGTTTAGGGTAGTTATTAAACCTATCCGACTCTCTAGATACCCCTTAGCACGTAAAGGAATATTATTTGGGGGTCCAGCCATGGAGAAGAGTTTAGACACTAGGATAAGATAAGGAACACACCCATTCTCAAGAAATCACATTAGGATTCTCTTTTTAACCTGTTCCTTAAAACACTAGTGCTTAGGAAATCTATTGGAGTCAGAAGCAGTCAAGGGTAGCTTAGGGTTAGGGTTAGGGTTAGGGTACGGCTTAGGGTACGGGTTCGGGGAGGGGTTCGGGTACGGCGTAGGGTATGGGCTAGGGTTAGGGTTAGGGTTAGTGTAAGGGTTAGGGCTCGGTTTAGGGTACGGGTTAGGATTAGGGTACGCGTTAGGGATAGGGTAGGGGTTAGGGTTAGGGTACGCGTTAGGGTTAGGGTAGTTATTAAACCTATCCCACTCTCTAGATACCCCTTAGCACGTAAAGGAATATTATTTGGGGGTCCAGCCATGGAGAAGAGTTTAGACACTAGGATAAGATAAGGAACACACCCATTCTCAAGAAATCACATTAGGATTCTCTTTTTAACCTGTTCCTTAAAACACTAGTGCTTAGGAAATCTATTGGAGGCAGAAGCAGTCAAGGGTAGCTTAGGGTTAGGGTTAGGGTTAGGGTTAGGGTTAGGGTACGGCTTAGGGTACGGGTTCGGGGAGGGGTTCGGGTACGGCATAGGGTATGGGCTAGGGTTAGGGTTAGGGTTAGTGTTAGGGTTAGGGCTCGGTTTAGGGTACGGGTTAGGATTAGGGTACGCGTTAGGGTTAGGGTAGGGGTTAGGGTTAGGGTACGCGTTAGGGTTAGGGTAGTTATTAAACCTATCCCGCTCTCTAGATACCCCTTAGCACGTAAAGGAATATTATTTGGGGGTCCAGCCATGGAGAAGAGTTTAGACACTAGGATAAGATAAGGAACACACCCATTCTCAAGAAATCACATTAGGATTCTCTTTTTAACCTGTTCCTTAAAACACTAGTGCTTAGGAAATCTATTGGAGGCAGAAGCAGTCAAGGGTAGCCTAGGGTTAGGGTTAGGGTTAGGGTACAGCTTAGGGTACGGGTTCGGGGAGGGGTTCGGGTACGGCGTAGGGTATGGGCTAGGGTTAGGGTTAGGGTTAGTGTTAGGGTTAGGGCTCGGTTTAGGGTACGGGTTAGGATTAGGGTACGCGTTAGGGTTAGGGTAGGGGTTAGGGTTAGGGTACGCATTAGGGTTAGGGTAGTTATTAAACCTATCCCACTCTCTAGATACCCCTTAGCACGTAAAGGAATATTATTTGGGGGTCCAGCCATGGAGAAGAGTTTAGACACTAGGATAAGATAAGGAACACACCCATTCTCAAGAAATCACATTAGGATTCTCTTTTTAACCTGTTCCTTAAAACACTAGTGCTTAGGAAATCTATTGGAGGCAGAAGCAGTCAAGGGTAGCTTATGGTTAGGGTTAGGTTTAGGGTTAGGGTTAGGGTACGGCTTAGGGTACGGGTTTGGGGAGGGGTTCGGGTACGGCGTAGGGTATGGGCTAGGTTTAGGGTTAGGGTTAGTGTTAGGGTTAGGGCTCGGTTTAGGGTACGGGTTAGGATTAGGGTACGCGTTAGGGTTAGGGTAGGGGTTAGGGTTAGGGTACGCGTTAGGGTTAGGGTAGTTATTAAACCTATCCCACTCTCTAGATACCCCTTAGCACGTAAAGGAATATAATTTGGGGGTCCAGCCATGGAGAAGAATTTAGACACTAGGATAAGATAAGGAACACACCCATTCTCAAGAAATCACAGTAGGATTCTCTTTTTAACCTGTTCCTTAAAACACTAGTGCTTAGGAAATCTATTGGAGGCAGAAGCAGTCAAGGGTAGCTTAGGGTTAGGGTTAGGGTTAGGGTTAGGGTTAGGGTACGGCTTAGGGTACGGGTTCGGGGAGGGGTTCGGGTACGGCGTAGGGTATGGGCTAGGGTTAGGGTTAGGGTTAGTGTTAGGGTTAGGGCTCGGTTTAGGGTACGGGTTAGGATTAGGGTACGCGTTAGGGTTAGGGTAGGGGTTAGGGTTAGGGTACGCGTTAGGGTTAGGGTAGTTATTAAACCTATCCCACTCTCTAGATACCCCTTAGCACGTAAAGGAATATTATTTGGGGGTCCAGCCATGGAGAAGAGTTTAGACACTAGGATAAGATAAGGAACACACCCATTCTCAAGAAATCACATTAGGATTCTCTTTTTAACCTGTTCCTTAAAACACTAGTGCTTAGGAAATCTATTGGAGGCAGAAGCAGTCAAGGGTAGCTTAGGGTTAGGGTTAGGGTTAGGGTACGGCTTAGGGTACGGGTTCGGGGAGGGGTTCGGGTACGGCGTAGGGTATGGGCTAGGGTTAGGGTTAGGGTTAGTGTTAGGGTTAGGGCTCGGTTTAGGGTACGGGTTAGGATTAGGGTACGCGTTAGGGTTAGGGTAGGGGTTAGGGTTAGGGTACGCATTAGGGTTAGGGTAGTTATTAAACCTATCCCACTCTCTAGATACCCCTTAGCACGTAAAGGAATATTATTTGGGGGTCCAGCCATGGAGAAGAGTTTAGACACTAGGATAAGATAAGGAACACACCCATTCTCAAGAAATCACATTAGGATTCTCTTTTTAACCTGTTCCTTAAAACACTAGTGCTTAGGAAATCTATTGGATGCAGAAGCAGTCAAGGGTAGCTTATGGTTAGGGTTAGGTTTAGGGTTAGGGTTAGGGTACGGCTTAGGGTACGGGTTTGGGGAGGGGTTCGGGTACGGCGTAGGGTATGGGCTAGGGTTAGGGTTAGGGTTAGTGTTAGGGTTAGGGCTCGGTTTAGGGTACGGGTTAGGATTAGGGTACGCGTTAGGGTTAGGGTAGGGGTTAGGGTTAGGGTACGCGTTAGGGTTAGGGTAGTTATTAAACCTATCCCACTCTCTAGATACCCCTTAGCACGTAAAGGAATATTATTTGGGGGTCCAGCCATGGAGAAGAATTTAGACACTAGGATAAGATAAGGAACACACCCATTCTCAAGAAATCACATTAGGATTCTCTTTTTAACCTGTTCCTTAAAACACTAGTGCTTAGGAAATCTATTGGAGGCAGAAGCAGTCAAGGGTAGCTTAGGGTTAGGGTTAGGGTTAGGGTTAGGGTTAGGGTACGGCTTAGGGTACGGGTTCGGGGAGGGGTTCGGGTACGGCGTAGGGTATGGGCTAGGGTTAGGGTTAGGGTTAGTGTTAGGGTTAGGGCTCGGTTTAGGGTACGGGTTAGGATTAGGGTACGCGTTAGTGTTAGGGTAGGGGTTAGGGTTAGGGTACGCGTTAGGGTTAGGGTAGTTATTAAACCTATCCCACTCTCTAGATACCCCTTAGCACGTAAAGGAATATTATTTGGGGGTCCAGCCATGGAGAAGAGTTTAGACACTAGGATAAGATAAGGAACACACCCATTCTCAAGAAATCACATTAGGATTCTCTTTTTAACCTGTTCCTTAAAACACTAGTGCTTAGGAAATCTATTGGAGGCAGAAGCAGTCAAGGGTAGCTTAGGGTTAGGGTTAGGGTTAGGGTTAGGGTTAGGGTACGGCTTAGGGTACGGGTTCGGGGAGGGGTTCGGGTACGGCGTAGGGTATGGGCTAGGGTTAGGGTTAGGGTTAGTGTTAGGGTTAGGGCTCGGTTTAGGGTACGGGTTAGGATTAGGGTACGCGTTAGGGTTAGGGTAGGGGTTAGGGTTAGGGTACGTGTTAGGGTTAGGGTAGTTATTAAACCTATCCCACTCTCTAGATACCCCTTAGCACGTAAAGGAATATTATTTGGGGGTCCAGGCATGGAGAAGAGTTTAGACACTAGGATAAGATAAGGAACACACCCATTCTCAAGAAATCACATTAGAATTCTCTTTTTAACCTGTTCCTTAAAACACTAGTGCTTAGGAAATCTATTGGAGGCAGAAGCAGTCAAGGGTAGCTTAGGGTTAGGGTTAGGGTTAGGGTTAGGGTTAGGGTACGGCTTAGGGTACGGGTTCGGGGAGGGGTTCGGGTACGGCGTAGGGTATGGGCTAGGGTTAGGGTTAGGGTTAGTGTTAGGGTTAGGGCTCGGTTTAGGGTACGGGTTAGGATTAGGGTACGCGTTAGGGTTAGGGTAGGGGTTAGGGTTAGGGTACGCGTTAGGGTTAGGGTAGTTATTAAACCTATCCGACTCTCTAGATACCCCTTAGCACGTAAAGGAATATTATTTGGGGGTCCAGCCATGGAGAAGAGTTTAGACACTAGGATAAGATAAGGAACACACCCATTCTCAAGAAATCACATTAGGATTCTCTTTTTAACCTGTTCCTTAAAACACTAGTGCTTAGGAAATCTATTGGAGGCAGAAGCAGTCAAGGGTAGCTTAGGGTTAGGGTTAGGGTTAGGGTTAGGGTTAGGGTACGGCTTAGGGTACGGGTTCGGGGAGGGGTTCGGGTACGGCGTAGGGTATGGGCTAGGGTTAGGGTTAGGGTTAGTGTTAGGGTTAGGGCTCGGTTTAGGGTACGGGTTAGGATTAGGGTACGCGTTAGGGTTAGGGTAGGGGTTAGGGTTAGGGTACGCGTTAGGGTTAGGGTAGTTATTAAACCTATCCCACTCTCTAGATACCCCTTAGCACGTAAAGGAATATTATTTGGGGGCCCAGCCATGGAGAAGAGTTTAGACACTAGGATAAGATAAGGAACACACCCATTCTCAAGAAATCACATTAGGATTCTCTTTTTAACCTGGTCCTTAAAACACTACTGCTTAGGAAATCTATTGGAGGCAGAAGCAGTCACGGGTAGCTTAGCATTAGGGTTAGGGTTAGGGTTAGGGTTAGGGTACGGCTTAGGTTACGGGTTCGGGGAGGGGTTCGGGTACGGCGTAGGGTATGGGCTAGGGTTTAGGTTTAGGGTTAGTGTTAGGGTTAGGGCTCGGTTTAGGGTACGGGTTAGCATTAGGGTACGCGTTAGGGTTAGGGTTAGGGTACGCATTAGGGTTAGGGTAGTTATTAAACCTATCCCACTCTCTAGATACCCCTTAGCACGTAAAGGAATATTATTTGGGGGTCCAGCCATGGAGAAGAGTTTAGACACTAGGATAAGATAAGCAACACACCCATTCTCAAGAAATCACATTAGGATTCTCTTTTTAACCTGTTCCTTAAAACACTAGTGCTTAGGAAATCTATTGGAGGCAGAAGCAGTCAAGGGTAGCTTAGGGTTAGGGTTAGGGTTAGGGTTAGGGTTAGGGTACGGCTTAGGGTACGGGTTCGGGGAGGGGTTCGGGTACGGCGTAGGGTATGGGCTAGGGTTAGGGTTAGGGTTAGTGTTAGGGTTAGGGCTCGGTTTAGGGTACGGCTTAGGATTAGGGTACGCGTTAGGGTTAGGTTAGGGGTTAGGGTTAGGGTACGCGTTAGGGTTAGGGTAGTTATTAAACCTATCCCACTCTCTAGATACCCCTTAGCACGCAAAGGAATATTATTTGGGGGTCCAGCCATGGAGATGAGTTTAGACACTAGGATAAGATAAGGAACACACCCATTCTCAAGAAATCACATTAGGATTCTCTTTTTAACCTGTTCCTTAAAACACTAGTGCTTAGGAAATCTATTGGAGGCAGAAACAGTCAAGGGTAGCTTAGGGTTAGGGTTAGGGTTAGGGTTAGGGTTAGGGTACGGCTTAGGGGACGGGTTCGGGGAGGGGTTCGGGTACGGCGTAGGGTATGGGCTAGGGTTAGGGTTAGGGTTAGTGTTAGGGTTAGGGCTCGTTCTAGAGTACGGGTTAGGATTAAGGTACGCGTTAGGGTTAGGGTAGGGGTTAGGGTTAGGGTACGCGTTAGGGTTAGGGTAGTTATTAAACCTATCCCGCTCTCTAGATACGCCTTAGCACGTAAAGGAATATTATTTGGGGGTCCAGCCATGGAGAAGAGTGTAGACACTAGGATAAGATAAGGAACACACCCATTCTCAAGAAATCACATTAGGATTCTCTTTTTAACCTGTTCCTTAAAACACTAGTGCTTAGGAAATCTATTGGAGGCAGAAGCAGTCAAGGGTAGCTTAGGGTTAGGGTTAGGGTTAGGGTTAGGGTTAGGGTACGGCTTAGGGTACGGGTTCGGGGAGGGGTTCGGGTACGGCGTAGGGTATGGGCTAGGGTTAGGGTTAGGGTTAGTGTTAGGGTTAGGGCTCGGTTTAGGGTACGGCTTAGGATTAAGGTACGCGTTAGGGTTAGGGTAGGGGTTAGGGTTAGGGTACGCGTTAGGGTTAGGGTAGTTATTAAACCTATCCCACTCTCTAGATACCCCTTAGCACGCAAAGGAATATTATTTGGGGGTCCAGCCATGGAGATGAGTTTAGACACTTGGATAAGATAAGGAACACACCCATTCTCAAGAAATCACATTAGGATTCTCTTTTTAACCTGTTCCTTAAAACACTAGTGCTTAGGAAATCTATTGGAGGCAGAAACAGTCAAGGGTAGCTTAGGGTTAGGGTTAGGGTTAGCGTTAGGGTTAGGGTACGGCTTAGGGGACGGGTTCGGGGAGGGGTTCGGGTACGGCGTAGGGTATGGGCTAGGGTTAGGGTTAGGGTTAGTGTTAGGGTTAGGGCTCGGTTTAGGGTACGGGTTAAGATTAGGGTACGTGTTAGGGTTAGGGTAGGGGTTAGGGTTAGGGTACGCGTTAGGGTTAGGGTAGTTATTAAACCTATCCCACTCTCTAGATACCCCTTAGCACGTAAAGGAATATTATTTTGGGGTCCAGCCATGGAGAAGAGTTTAGACACTAGGATAAGATAAGGAACACACCCATTCTCAAGAAATCACATTAGGATTCTCTTTTTAACCTGTTCCTTAAAACACTAGTGCTTAGGAAATCTATTGGAGGCAGAAGCAGTCAAGGGTAGCTTAGGGTTAGGGTTAGGGTTAGGGTTAGGGTTAGGGTACGGCTTAGGGTACGGGTTCGGGGAGGGGTTCGGGTACGGCGTAGGGTATGGGCTAGGGTTAGGGTTAGGGTTAGTGTTAGGGTTAGGGTACGGGTTAGGATTAGGGTACGCGTTAGGGTTAGGGTAGGGGTTAGGGTTAGGGTACGCGTTAGGGTTAGGGTAGTTATTAAACCTATCCCACTCTCTAGATACCCCTTAGCACGCAAAGGAATATTATTTGGGGGTCCAGCTATGGAGATGAGTTTAGACACTAGGATAAGATAAGGAACACACCCATTCTCAAGAAATCACATTAGGATTCTCTTTTTAACCTGTTCCTTAAAACACTAGTGCTTAGGAAATCTATTGGAGGTAGAAGCAGTCAAGGGTAGCTTAGGGTTAGGGTTAGGGTTAGGGTACGGCTTAGGGTACGGGTTCGGGGAGGGGTTCGGGTACGGCGTAGGGTATGGGCTAGGGTTAGGGTTAGGGTTAGGGCTCGGTTTAGGGTACGGGTTAGGATTAGGGTACGCGTTAGGGTTAGGGTAGGGGTTAGGGTTAGGGTACGCGTTAGGGTTAGGGTAGTTATTAAACCTATCCCACTCTCTAGATATCCCTTAGCACGTAAAGGAATATTATTTGGGGGTCCAGCCATGGAGAAGAGTTTAGACACTAGGATAAGATAAGGAACACACCCATTCTCAAGAAATCACATTAGGATTCTCTTTTTAACCTGTTCCTTAAAACACTAGTGCTTAGGAAATCTATTGGAGGCAGAAGCAGTCAAGGGTAGCTTAGGGTTAGGGTTAGGGTTAGGGTACGGCTTAGGGTACGGGTTCGGGGAGGGGTTCGGGTACGGCGTAGGGTATGGGCTAGGGTTAGGGTTAGGGTTAGTGTTAGGGTTAGGGCTCGGTTTAGGGTACGGGTTAGGATTAGGGTACGCGTTAGGGTTAGGGTAGGGGTTAGGGTTAGGGTACGCATTAGGGTTAGGGTAGTTATTAAACCTATCCCACTCTCTAGATACCCCTTAGCACGTAAAGGAATATTATTTGGGGGTCCAGCCATGGAGAAGAGTTTAGACACTAGGATAAGATAAGGAACACACCCATTCTCAAGAAATCACATTAGGATTCTCTTTTTAACCTGTTCCTTAAAACACTAGTGCTTAGGAAATCTATTGGAGGCAGAAGCAGTCAAGGGTAGCTTAGGGTTAGGGTTAGGGTTAGGGTTAGGGTTAGGGTACGGCTTAGGGTACGGGTTCGGGGAGGGGTTCGGGTACGGCGTAGGGTATGGGCTAGGGTTAGGGTTAGGGTTAGTGTTAGGGTTAGGGCTCGGTTTAGGGTACGCGTTAGGGTTAGGGTAGGGGTTAGGGTTAGGGTACGCGTTAGGGTTAGGGTAGTTATTAAACCTATCCCACTCTCTAGATACCCCTTAGCACATAAAGGAATATTATTTGGGGGTCCTGCCATGGAGAAGAGTTTAGACACTAGGATAAGATAAGGAACACACCCATTCTCAAGAAATCACATTAGGATTCTCTTTTTAACCTGTTCCTTAAAACACTAGTGCTTAGGAAATCTATTGGAGGCAGAAGCAGTCAAGGGTAGCTTAGGGTTAGGGTTAGGGTTAGGGTTAGGGTTAGGGTACGGCTTAGGGTACGGGTTCGGGGAGGGGTTCATGTACGGCATAGGGTATGGGCTAGGGTTAGGGTTAGGGTTAGTGTTAGGGTTAGGGCTCGGTTTAGGGTACGGGTTAGGATTAGGGTACGCGTTAGGGTTAGGGTAGGGGTTAGGGTTAGGGTACGCGTTAGGTTTAGGGTAGTTATTAAACCTATCCGACTCTCTAGATACCCCTTAGCACGTAAAGGAATATTATTTGGGGGTCCAGCCATGGAGAAGAGTTTAGACACTAGGATAAGATAAGGAACACACCCATTCTCAAGAAATCACATTAGGATTCTCTTTTTAACCTGTTCCTTAAAACACTAGTGCTTAGGAAATCTATTGGAGTCAGAAGCAGTCAAGGGTAGCTTAGGGTTAGGGTTAGGGTTAGGGTACGGCTTAGGGTACGGGTTCGGGGAGGGGTTCGGGTACGGCGTAGGGTATGGGCTAGGGTTAGGGTTAGGGTTAGTGTTAGGGTTAGGGCTCGGTTTAGGGTACGGGTTAGGATTAGGGTACGCGTTAGGGATAGGGTAGGGGTTAGGGTTAGGGTACGCGTTAGGGTTAGGGTAGTTATTAAACCTATCCCACTCTCTAGATACCCCTTAGCACGTAAAGGAATATTATTTGGGGGTCCAGCCATGGAGAAGAGTTTAGACACTAGGATAAGATAAGGAACACACCCATTCTCAAGAAATCACATTAGGATTCTCTTTTTAACCTGTTCCTTAAAACACTAGTGCTTAGGAAATCTATTGGAGGCAGAAGCAGTCAAGGGTAGCTTAGGGTTAGGGTTAGGGTTAGGGTTAGGGTTAGGGTACGGCTTAGGGTACGGGTTCGGGGAGGGGTTCGGGTACGGCATAGGGTATGGGCTAGGGTTAGGGTTAGGGTTAGTGTTAGGGTTAGGGCTCGGTTTAGGGTACGGGTTAGGATTAGGGTACGCGTTAGGGTTAGGGTAGGGGTTAGGGTTAGGGTACGCGTTAGGGTTAGGGTAGTTATTAAACCTATCCCGCTCTCTAGATACCCCTTAGCACGTAAAGGAATATTATTTGGGGGTCCAGCCATGGAGAAGAGTTTAGACACTAGGATAAGATAAGGAACACACCCATTCTCAAGAAATCACATTAGGATTCTCTTTTTAACCTGTTCCTTAAAACACTAGTGCTTAGGAAATCTATTGGAGGCAGAAGCAGTCAAGGGTAGCTTAGGGTTAGGGTTAGGGTTAGGGTTAGGGTTAGGGTACGGCTTAGGGTACGGGTTCGGGGAGGGGTTCAGGTACGGCGTAGGGTATGGGCTAGGGTTATTGTTAGGGTTAGTGTTAGGGTTAGGGCTCGGTTTAGGGTACGGGTTAGGATTAGGGTACGCGTTAGGGTTAGGGTAGGGGTTAGGGTTAGGGTACGCGTTAGGGTTAGGTTAGTTATTAAACCTATCCCACTCTCTAGATACCCCTTAGCACGCAAAGGAATATTATTTGGGGGTCCAGCAATGGAGAAGAGTTTAGACACTAGGATAAGATACGGAACACACCCATTCTCAAGAAATCACATTAGGATTCTCTTTTTAACCTGTTCCTTAAAACACTAGTGCTTAGGAAATCTATTGGAGGCAGAAGCAGTCAAGGGTAGCTTAGGGTTAGGGTTAGGGTTAGGGTACGGCTTAGGGTACGGGTTCGGGGAGGGGTTCGGGTACGGCGTAGGGTATGGGCTAGGGTTAGGGTTAGGGTTAGTGTTAGGGTTAGGGCTCGGTTTAGGGTACGGGTTAGGATTAGGGTACGCGTTAGGGTTAGGGTAGGGGTTAGGGTTAGGGTATGCGTTAGGGTTAGGGTAGTTATTAAACCTATCCCACTCTCTAGATACCCCTTAGCACGTAAAGGAATATTATTTGGGGGTCCAGCCATGGAGAAGAGTTTAGACACTAGGATAAGATAAGGAACACACCCATTCTCAAGAAATCACATTAGGATTCTCTTTTTAACCTGTTCCTTAAAACACTAGTGCTTAGGAAATCTATTGGAGGCAGAAGCAGTCAAGGGTAGCTTAGGGTTAGGGTTAGGGTTAGGGTTAGGGTTAGGGTACGGCTTAGGGTACGGGTTCGGGGAGGGGTTCGGGTACGGCGTAGGGTATGGGCTAGGGTTAGGGTTAGGGTTAGTGTTAGGGTTAGGGCTCGGTTTAGGGTACGGGTTAGGATTAGGCTACGCGTTAGGGTTAGGGTAGGGGTTAGGGTTAGGGTACGCGTTAGGGTTAGGGTAGTTATTAAACCTATCCCACTCTCTAGATACCCCTTAGCACGTAAAGGAATATTATTTGGGGGTCCAGCCATGGAGAAGAGTTTAGACACTAATATAAGATAAGGAACACACCCATTCTCAAGAAATCACATTAGGATTCTCTTTTTAACCTGTTCCTTAAAACACTAGTGCTTAGGAAATCTATTGGAGGCAGAAGCAGTCAAGTGTAGCTTAGGGTTAGGGTTAGGGTTAGGGTTAGGGTTAGGGTACGGCTTAGGGTACGGGTTCGGGGAGGGGTTCGGGTACGGCGTAGGGTATGGGCTAGGGTTAGGGTTAGGGTTAGTGTTAGGGTTAGGGCTCGGTTTAGGGTACGGGTTAGGATTAGGGTACGCGTTAGGGTTAGGGTAGGGGTTAGGGTTAGGGTACGCGTTAGGGTTAGGGTAGTTATTAAACCTATCCCACTCTCTAGATACCCCTTAGCACGTAAAGGAATATTATTTGGGGGTCCAGCCATGGAGAAGAGTTTAGACACTAGGATAAGATAAGGAACACACCCATTCTCAAGAAATCACATTAGGATTCTCTTTTTAACCTGTTCCTTAAAACACTAGTGCTTAGGAAATCTATTGGAGGCAGAAGCAGTCAAGGGTAGCTTAGGGTTAGGGTTAGGGTTAGGGTTAGGGTTAGGGTACGGCTTAGGGTACGGGTTCGGGGAGGGGTTCGGGTACGGCGTAGGGTATGGGCTAGGGTTAGGGTTAGGGTTAGTGTTAGGGTTAGGGCTCGGTTTAGGTTACGGGTTAGGATTAGGTACGGGTTAGGATTAGGGTACGCGTTAGGGTTAGGGTAGGGGTTAGGGTTAGGGTACGCGTTAGGGTTAGGGTAGTTATTAAACCTATCCCACTCTCTAGATACCCCTTAGCACGTAAAGGAATATTATTTGGGGGTCCAGCCATGGAGAAGAGTTTAGACACTAGGATAAGATAAGGAACACACCCATTCTCAAGAAATCACATTAGGATTCTCTTTTTAACCTGTTCCTTAAAACACTAGTGCTTAGGAAATCTATTGGAGGCAGAAGCAGTCAAGGGTAGCTTAGGGTTAGGGTTAGGGTTAGGGTTAGGGTTAGGGTACGGCTTAGGGTACGGGTTCGGGGAGGGGTTCGGGTACGGCATAGGGTATGGGCTAGGGTTAGGGTTAGGGTTAGTGTTAGGGTTAGGGCTCGGTTTAGGGTACGGGTTAGGATTAGGGTACGCGTTAGGGTTAGGGTAGGGGTTAGGGTTAGGGTACGCTTTAGGGTTAGGGTAGTTATTAAGCCTATCCCACTCTCTAGATACCCCATAGCACGCAAAGGAATATTATTTGGGGGTCCAGCCATGGAGAAGAGTTTAGACACTAGGATAAGATAAGGAACACACCCATTCTCAAGAAATCACATTAGGATTCTCTTTTTAACCTGTTCCTTAAAACACTAGTGCTTAGGAAATCTATTGGAGGCAGAAGCAGTCAAGGGTCGCTTAAGTTTAGGGTTAGGGTTAGGGTTAGGGTTAGGGTACGGCTTAGGGTACGGGTTCGGGGAGGGGTTCGGGTACGGCGTAGGGTATGGGCTAGGGTTAGGGTTAGGGTTAGTGTTAGGGTTAGGGCTCGGTTTAGGGTACGGGTTAGGATTAGGGTACGCGTTAGGGTTAGGGTAGGGGTTAGGGTTAGGGTACGCGTTAGGGTTAGGGTAGTTATTAAACCTATCCCACTCTCTAGATACCCCTTAGCACGTAAAGGAATATTATTTGGGGGTCCAGCCATGGAGAAGAGTTTAGACACTAGGATAAGATAAGGAACACACCCATTCTCAAGAAATCACATTAGGATTCTCTTTTTAACCTGTTCCTTAAAACACTAGTGCTTAGGAAATCTATTGGAGGCAGAAGCAGTCAAGGGTAGCTTAGGGTTAGGGTTAGGGTTAGGGTTAGGGTTAGGGTACGGCTTAGGGTACGGGTTCGGGGAGGGGTTCGGGTACGGCGTAGGGTATGGGCTAGGGTTAGGGTTAGGGTTAGTGTTAGGGTTAGGGCTCGGTTTAGGGTACGGGTTAGGATTAGGGTACGCGTTAGGGTTAGGGTAGGGGTTAGGGTTAGGGTACGCGTTAGGGTTAGGGTAGTTATTAAATCTATCCCACTCTCTAGATACCCCTTAGCACGTAAAGGAATATTATTTGGGGGTCCAGCCATGGAGAAGAGTTTAGACACTAGGATAAGATAAGGAACACACCCATTCTCAAGAAATCACATTAGGATTCTCTTTTTAACCTGTTCCTTAAAACACTAGTGCTTAGGAAATCTATTGGAGGCAGAAGCAGTCAAGGGTAGCTTAGGGTTAGGGTTAGGGTTAGGGTACGGCTTAGGGTACGGGTTCGGGGAGGGGTTCGGGTACGGCGTAGGGTATGGGCTAGGGTTAGGGTTAGGGTTAGTGTTAGGGTTAGGGCTCGGTTTAGGGTACGGGTTAGGATTAGGGTACGCGTTAGGGTTAGGGTAGGGGTTAGGGTTAGGGTACGCGTTAGGGTTAGGGTAGTTATTAAACCTATCCCACTCTCTAGATACCCCTTAGCACGTAAAGGAATATTATTTGGGGGTCCAGCCATGGAGAAGAGTTTAGACACTAGGATAAGATAAGGAACACACCCATTCTCAAGAAATCACATTAGGATTCTCTTTTTAACCTGTTCCTTAAAACACTAGTGCTTAGGAAATCTATTGGAGGCAGAAGCAGTCAAGGGTAGCTTAGGGTTAGGGTTAGGGTTAGGGTTAGGGTTAGGGTACTGCTTAGGGTACGGGTTCGGGGAGGGGTTCGGGTACGGCGTAGGGTATGGGCTAGGGTTAGGGTTAGGGTTAGTGTTAGGGTTAGGGCTCGGTTTAGGGTACGGGTTAGGATTAGGGTACGCGTTAGGGTTAGGGTAGGGGTTAGGGTTAGGGTACGCGTTAGGGTTAGGGTAGTTATTAAACCTATCCCACTCTCTAGATACCCCTTAGCACGTAAAGGAATATTATTTGGGGGTCCAGCCATGGAGAAGAGTTTAGACACTAGGATAAGATAAGGAACACACCCATTCTCAAGAAATCACATTAGGATTCTCTTTTTAACCTGTTCCTTAAAACACTAGTGCTTAGGAAATCTATTGGAGGCAGAAGCAGTCAAGGGTAGCTTAGGGTTAGGGTTAGGGTTAGGGTTAGGGTTAGGGTACGGCTTAGGGTACGGGTTCGGGGAGGGGTTCGGGTACGGCGTAGGGTATGGGCTAGGGTTAGGGTTAGGGTTAGTGTTAGGGTTAGGGCTCGGTTTAGGGTACGGGTTAGGATTAGGGTACGCGTTAGGGTTAGGGTAGGGGTTAGGGTTAGGGTACGCGTTAGGGTTAGGGTAGTTATTAAACCTATCCCACTCTCTAGATACCCCTTAGCACGTAAAGGAATATTATTTGGGGGTCCAGCCATGGAGAAGAGTTTAGACACTAGGATAAGATAAGGAACACACCCATTCTCAAGAAATCACATTAGGATTCTCTTTTTAACCTGTTCCTTAAAACACTAGTGCTTAGGAAATCTATTGGAGGCAGAAGCAGTCAAGGGTAGCTTAGGGTTAGGGTTAGGGTTAGGGTTAGGGTACGGCTTAGGGTTCGGGTTCGGGGAGGGGTTCGGGTACGGCATAGGGTATGGGCTAGGGTTAGGGTTAGGGTTAGTGTTAGGGTTAGGGCTCGGTTTAGGGTACGGGTTAGGATTAGGGTACGCGTTAGGGTTAGGGTAGGGGTTAGGGTTAGGGTACGCGTTAGGGTTAGGGTAGTTATTAAACCTATCCGACTCTCTAGATACCCCTTAGCACGTAAAGGAATATTATTTGGGGGTCCAGCCATGGAGAAGAGTTTAGACACTAGGATAAGATAAGGAACACACCCATTCTCAAGAAATCACATTAGGATTCTCTTTTTAACCTGTTCCTTAAAACACTAGTGCTTAGGAAATCTATTGGAGGCAGAAGCAGTCAAGGGTAGCTTAGGGTTAGGGTTAGGGTTAGGGTTAGGGTTAGGGTACGGCTTAGGGTACGGGTTCGGGGAGGGGTTCGGGTACGGCATAGGGTATGGGCTAGGGTTAGGGTTAGGGTTAGTGTTAGGGTTAGGGCTCGGTTTAGGGTACGGGTTAGGATTAGGGTACGCGTTAGGGTTAGGGTAGGGGTTAGGGTTAGGGTACGCGTTAGGGTTAGGATAGTTATTAAGCCTATCCCACTCTCTAGATACCCCTTAGAACGCAAAGGACTATTATTTGGGGGTTCAGCCACGGAGAAGAGTTTAGACACTAGGATAAATAAGGAACACACCCATTCTCAAGAAATCACATTAGGATTCTCTTTTTAACCTGTTCCTTAAAACACTAGTGCTTAGGAAATCTATTGGAGGCAGAAGCAGTCAAGGGTCGCTTAAGGTTAGGGTTAGGGTTAGGGTTAGGGTTAGGGTACGGCTTAGGGTACGGGTTCGGGGAGGGGTTCGGGTACGGCGTAGGGTATGGGCTAGGGTTAGGGTTAGGGTTAGTGTTAGGGTTAGGGCTCGGTTTAGGGTACGGGTTAGGATTAGGGTACGCGTTAGGGTTAGGGTAGGGGTTAGGGTTAGGGTACGCGTTAGGGTTAGGGTAGTTATTAAACCTATCCCACTCTCTAGATACCCCTTAGCACGTAAAGGAATATTATTTGGGGGTCCAGCCATGGAGAAGAGTTTAGACACTAGGATAAGATAAGGAACACACCCATTCTCAAGAAATCACATTAGGATTCTCTTTTTAACCTGTTCCTTAAAACACTAGTGCTTAGGAAATCTATTGGAGGCAGAAGCAGTCAAGGGTAGCTTAGGGTTAGGGTTAGGGTTAGGGTTAGGGTTAGGGTACGGCTTAGGGTACGGGTTCGGGGAGGGGTTCGGGTACGGCGTAGGGTATGGGCTAGGGTTAGGGTTAGGGTTAGTGTTAGGGTTAGGGCTCGGTTTAGGGTACGGGTTAGGATTAGGGTACGCATTAGGGTTAGGGTAGGGGTTAGGGTTAGGGTACGCGTTAGGGTTAGGGTAGTTATTAAACCTATCCGACTCTCTAGATACCCCTTAGCACGTAAAGGAATATTATTTGGGGGTCCAGCCATGGAGAAGAGTTTAGACACTAGGATAAGATAAGGAACACACCCATTCTCAAGAAATCACATTAGGATTCTCTTTTTAACCTGTTCCTTAAAACACTAGTGCTTAGGAAATCTATTGGAGGCAGAAGCAGTCAAGGGTAGCTTAGGGTTAGGGTTAGGGTTAGGGTTAGGGTTAGGGTACTGCTTAGGGTACGGGTTCGGGGAGGGGTTCGGGTACGGCGTAGGGTATGGGCTAGGGTTAGGGTTAGGGTTAGTGTTAGGGTTAGGGCTCGGTTTAGGGTACGGGTTAGGATTAGGGTACGCGTTAGGGTTAGGGTAGGGGTTAGGGTTAGGGTACGCGTTAGGGTTAGGGTAGTTATTAAACCTATCCCACTCTCTAGATACCCCTTAGCACGTAAAGGAATATTATTTGGGGGTCCAGCCATGGAGAAGAGTTTAGACACTAGGATAAGATAAGGAACACACCCATTCTCAAGAAATCACATTAGGATTCTCTTTTTAACCTGTTCCTTAAAACACTAGTGCTTAGGAAATCTATTGGAGGCAGAAGCAGTCAAGGGTAGCTTAGGGTTAGGGTTAGGGTTAGGGTTAGGGTTAGGGTACGGCTTAGGGTACGGGTTCGGGGAGGGGTTCGGGTACGGCGTAGGGTATGGGCTAGGGTTAGGGTTAGGGTTAGTGTTAGGGTTAGGGCTCGGTTTAGGGTACGGGTTAGGATTAGGGTACGCGTTAGGGTTAGGGTAGGGGTTAGGGTTAGGGTACGCGTTAGGGTTAGGGTAGTTATTAAACCTATCCCACTCTCTAGATACCCCTTAGCACGTAAAGGAATATTATTTGGGGGTCCAGCCATGGAGAAGAGTTTAGACACTAGGATAAGATAAGGAACACACCCATTCTCAAGAAATCACATTAGGATTCTCTTTTTAACCTGTTCCTTAAAACACTAGTGCTTAGGAAATCTATTGGAGGCAGAAGCAGTCAAGGGTAGCTTAGGGTTAGGGTTAGGGTTAGGGTTAGGGTACGGCTTAGGGTTCGGGTTCGGGGAGGGGTTCGGGTACGGCATAGGGTATGGGCTAGGGTTAGGGTTAGGGTTAGTGTTAGGGTTAGGGCTCGGTTTAGGGTACGGGTTAGGATTAGGGTACGCGTTAGGGTTAGGGTAGGGGTTAGGGTTAGGGTACGCGTTAGGGTTAGGGTAGTTATTAAACCTATCCGACTCTCTAGATACCCCTTAGCACGTAAAGGAATATTATTTGGGGGTCCAGCCATGGAGAAGAGTTTAGACACTAGGATAAGATAAGGAACACACCCATTCTCAAGAAATCACATTAGGATTCTCTTTTTAACCTGTTCCTTAAAACACTAGTGCTTAGGAAATCTATTGGAGGCAGAAGCAGTCAAGGGTAGCTTAGGGTTAGGGTTAGGGTTAGGGTTAGGGTTAGGGTACGGCTTAGGGTACGGGTTCGGGGAGGGGTTCGGGTACGGCGTAGGGTATGGGGTAGGGTTAGGGTTAGGGTTAGTGTTAGGGTTAGGGCTCGGTTTAGGGTACAGGTTAGGATTAGGGTACGCGTTAGGGATAGGGTAGGGGTTAGGGTTAGGGTATGCGTTAGGGTTAGGGTAGTTATTAAACCTATCCCACTCTCTAGATACCCCTTAGCACGTAAAGGAATATTATTTGGGGGTCCAGCCATGGAGAAGAGTTTAGACACTAGGATAAGATAAGGAACACACCCATTCTCAAGAAATCACATTAGGATTCTCTTTTTAACCTGTTCCTTAAAACACTAGTGCTTAGGAAATCTATTGGAGGCAGAAGCAGTCAAGGGTAGCTTAGGGTTAGGGTTAGGGTTAGGGTTAGGGTTAGGGTACGGCTTAGGGTACGGGTTCGGGGAGGGGTTCGGGTACGGCATAGGGTATGGGCTAGGGTTAGGGTTAGGGTTAGTGTTAGGGTTAGGGCTCGGTTTAGGGTACGGGTTAGGATTAGGGTACGCGTTAGGGTTAGGGTAGGGGTTAGGGTTAGGGTACGCGTTAGGTTTAGGATAGTTATTAAGCCTATCCCACTCTCTAGATACCCCTTAGAACGCAAAGGACTATTATTTGGGGGTTCAGCCACGGAGAAGAGTTTAGACACTAGGATAAGATAAGGAACACACCCATTCTCAAGAAATCACATTAGGATTCTCTTTTTAACCTGTTCCTTAAAACACTAGTGCTTAGGAAATCTATTGGAGGCAGAAGCAGTCAAGGGTCGCTTAAGGTTAGGGTTAGGGTTAGGGTTAGGGTTAGGGTACGGCTTAGGGTACGGGTTCGGGGAGGGGTTCGGGTACGGCGTAGGGTATGGGCTAGGGTTAGGGTTAGGGTTAGTGTTAGGGTTAGGGCTCGGTTTAGGGTACGGGTTAGGATTAGGGTACGCGTTAGGGTTAGGGTAGGGGTTAGGGTTAGGGTACGCGTTAGGGTTAGGGTAGTTATTAAACCTATCCCACTCTCTAGATACCCCTTAGCACGTAAAGGAATATTATTTGGGGGTCCAGCCATGGAGAAGAGTTTAGACACTAGGATAAGATAAGGAACACACCCATTCTCAAGAAATCACATTAGGATTCTCTTTTTAACCTGTTCCTTAAAACACTAGTGCTTAGGAAATCTATTGGAGGCAGAAGCAGTCAAGGGTAGCTTAGGGTTAGGGTTAGGGTTAGGGTTAGGGTTAGGGTACGGCTTAGGGTACGGGTTCGGGGAGGGGTTCGGGTACGGCGTAGGGTATGGGCTAGGGTTAGGGTTAGGGTTAGTGTTAGGGTTAGGGCTCGGTTTAGGGTACGGGTTAGGATTAGGGTACGCATTAGGGTTAGGGTAGGGGTTAGGGTTAGGGTACGCGTTAGGGTTAGGGTAGTTATTAAACCTATCCGACTCTCTAGATACCCCTTAGCACGTAAAGGAATATTATTTGGGGGTCCAGCCATGGAGAAGAGTTTAGACACTAGGATAAGATAAGGAACACACCCATTCTCAAGAAATCACATTAGGGTTCTCTTTTTAACCTGTTCCTTAAAACACTAGTGCTTAGGAAATCTATTGGAGGCAGAAGCAGTCAAGGGCAGCTTAGGGTTAGGGTTAGGGTTAGGGTTAGGGTTAGGGTATGGCTTAGGGTACGGGTTCGGGGAGGGGTTCGGGTACGGCGTAGGGTATGGGCTAGGGTTAGGTTTAGGGTTAGTGTTAGGGTTAGGGCTCGGTTTAGGGTACGGGTTAGGATTAGGGTACGCGTTAGGGTTAGGGTAGGGGTTAGGGTTAGGGTACGCGTTAGGGTTAGGGTAGTTATTAAACCTATCCCACTCTCTAGATACCCCTTAGCACGTAAAGGAATATTATTTGGGGGTCCAGCCATGGAGAAGAGTTTAGACACTAGGATAAGATAAGGAACACACCCATTCTCAAGAAATCACATTAGGATTCTCTTTTTAACCTGTTCCTTAAAACACTAGTGCTTAGGAAATCTATTGGAGGCAGAAGCAGTCAAGGGTAGCTTAGGGTTAGGGTTAGGGTTAGGGTTAGGGTTAGGGTACGGCTTAGGGTACGGGTTCGGGGAGGGGTTCGGGTACGGCGTAGGGTATGGGCTAGGGTTAGGGTTAGGGTTAGTGTTAGGGTTAGGGCTCGGTTTAGGGTACGGGTTAGGATTAGGGTACGCGTTAGGGATAGGGTAGGGGTTAGGGTTATGGTACGCGTTAGGGTTAGGGTAGTTATTAAACCTATCCGACTCTCTAGATACCCCTTAGCACGTAAAGGAATATTATTTGGGGGTCCAGCCATGGAGAAGAGTTTAGACACTAGGATAAGATAAGGAACACACCCATTCTCAAGAAATCACATTAGGATTCTCTTTTTAACCTGTTCCTTAAAACACTAGTGCTTAGGAAATCTATTGGAGGCAGAAGCAGTCAAGGGGAGCTTAGGGTTAGGGTTAGGGTTAGGGTTAGGGTTAGGGTACGGCTTAGGGTACGGGTTCGGGGAGGGGTTCGGGTACGGCATAGGGTATGGGCTAGGGTTAGGGTTAGGGTTAGTGTTAGGGTTAGGGCTCGGTTTAGGGTACGGGTTAGGATTAGGGTACGCGTTAGGGTTAGGGTAGGGGTTAGGGTTAGGGTACGCGTTAGGGTTAGGATAGTTATTAAGCCTATCCCACTCTCTAGATACCCCTTAGAACGCAAAGGACTATTATTTGGGGGTTCAGCCACGGAGAAGAGTTTAGACACTAGGATAAATAAGGAACACACCCATTCTCAAGAAATCACATTAGGATTCTCTTTTTAACCTGTTCCTTAAAACACTAGTGCTTAGGAAATCTATTGGAGGCAGAAGCAGTCAAGGGTCGCTTAAGGTTAGGGTTAGGGTTAGGGTTAGGGTTAGGGTACGGCTTAGGGTACGGGTTCGGGGAGGGGTTCGGGTACGGCGTAGGGTATGGGCTAGGGTTAGGGTTAGGGTTAGTGTTAGGGTTAGGGCTCGGTTTAGGGTACGGGTTAGGATTAGGGTACGCGTTAGGGTTAGGGTAGGGGTTAGGGTTAGGGTACGCGTTAGGGTTAGGGTAGTTATTAAACCTATCCCACTCTCTAGATACCCCTTAGCACGTAAAGGAATATTATTTGGGGGTCCAGCCATGGAGAAGAGTTTAGACACTAGGATAAGATAAGGAACACACCCATTCTCAAGAAATCACATTAGGATTCTCTTTTTAACCTGTTCCTTAAAACACTAGTGCTTAGGAAATCTATTGGAGGCAGAAGCAGTCAAGGGTAGCTTAGGGTTAGGGTTAGGGTTAGGGTTAGGGTTAGGGTACGGCTTAGGGTACGGGTTCGGGGAGGGGTTCGGGTACGGCGTAGGGTATGGGCTAGGGTTAGGGTTAGGGTTAGTGTTAGGGTTAGGGCTCGGTTTAGGGTACGGGTTAGGATTAGGGTACGCATTAGGGTTAGGGTAGGGGTTAGGGTTAGGGTACGCGTTAGGGTTAGGGTAGTTATTAAACCTATCCGACTCTCTAGATACCCCTTAGCACGTAAAGGAATATTATTTGGGGGTCCAGCCATGGAGAAGAGTTTAGACACTAGGATAAGATAAGGAACACACCCATTCTCAAGAAATCACATTAGGATTCTCTTTTTAACCTGTTCCTTAAAACACTAGTGCTTAGGAAATCTATTGGAGGCAGAAGCAGTCAAGGGTAGCTTAGGGTTAGGGTTAGGGTTAGGGTTAGGGTTAGGGTACTGCTTAGGGTACGGGTTCGGGGAGGGGTTCGGGTACGGCGTAGGGTATGGGCTAGGGTTAGGGTTAGGGTTAGTGTTAGGGTTAGGGCTCGGTTTAGGGTACGGGTTAGGATTAGGGTACGCGTTAGGGTTAGGGTAGGGGTTAGGGTTAGGGTACGCGTTAGGGTTAGGGTAGTTATTAAACCTATCCCACTCTCTAGATACCCCTTAGCACGTAAAGGAATATTATTTGGGGGTCCAGCCATGGAGAAGAGTTTAGACACTAGGATAAGATAAGGAACACACCCATTCTCAAGAAATCACATTAGGATTCTCTTTTTAACCTGTTCCTTAAAACACTAGTGCTTAGGAAATCTATTGGAGGCAGAAGCAGTCAAGGGTAGCTTAGGGTTAGGGTTAGGGTTAGGGTTAGGGTTAGGGTACGGCTTAGGGTACGGGTTCGGGGAGGGGTTCGGGTACGGCGTAGGGTATGGGCTAGGGTTAGGGTTAGGGTTAGTGTTAGGGTTAGGGCTCGGTTTAGGGTACGGGTTAGGATTAGGGTACGCGTTAGGGTTAGGGTAGGGGTTAGGGTTAGGGTACGCGTTAGGGTTAGGGTAGTTATTAAACCTATCCCACTCTCTAGATACCCCTTAGCACGTAAAGGAATATTATTTGGGGGTCCAGCCATGGAGAAGAGTTTAGACACTAGGATAAGATAAGGAACACACCCATTCTCAAGAAATCACATTAGGATTCTCTTTTTAACCTGTTCCTTAAAACACTAGTGCTTAGGAAATCTATTGGAGGCAGAAGCAGTCAAGGGTAGCTTAGGGTTAGGGTTAGGGTTAGGGTTAGGGTACGGCTTAGGGTTCGGGTTCGGGGAGGGGTTCGGGTACGGCATAGGGTATGGGCTAGGGTTAGGGTTAGGGTTAGTGTTAGGGTTAGGGCTCGGTTTAGGGTACGGGTTAGGATTAGGGTACGCGTTAGGGTTAGGGTAGGGGTTAGGGTTAGGGTACGCGTTAGGGTTAGGGTAGTTATTAAACCTATCCGACTCTCTAGATACCCCTTAGCACGTAAAGGAATATTATTTGGGGGTCCAGCCATGGAGAAGAGTTTAGACACTAGGATAAGATAAGGAACACACCCATTCTCAAGAAATCACATTAGGATTCTCTTTTTAACCTGTTCCTTAAAACACTAGTGCTTAGGAAATCTATTGGAGGCAGAAGCAGTCAAGGGTAGCTTAGGGTTAGGGTTAGGGTTAGGGTTAGGGTTAGGGTACGGCTTAGGGTACGGGTTCGGGGAGGGGTTCGGGTACGGCGTAGGGTATGGGGTAGGGTTAGGGTTAGGGTTAGTGTTAGGGTTAGGGCTCGGTTTAGGGTACAGGTTAGGATTAGGGTACGCGTTAGGGATAGGGTAGGGGTTAGGGTTAGGGTATGCGTTAGGGTTAGGGTAGTTATTAAACCTATCCCACTCTCTAGATACCCCTTAGCACGTAAAGGAATATTATTTGGGGGTCCAGCCATGGAGAAGAGTTTAGACACTAGGATAAGATAAGGAACACACCCATTCTCAAGAAATCACATTAGGATTCTCTTTTTAACCTGTTCCTTAAAACACTAGTGCTTAGGAAATCTATTGGAGGCAGAAGCAGTCAAGGGTAGCTTAGGGTTAGGGTTAGGGTTAGGGTTAGGGTTAGGGTACGGCTTAGGGTACGGGTTCGGGGAGGGGTTCGGGTACGGCATAGGGTATGGGCTAGGGTTAGGGTTAGGGTTAGTGTTAGGGTTAGGGCTCGGTTTAGGGTACGGGTTAGGATTAGGGTACGCGTTAGGGTTAGGGTAGGGGTTAGGGTTAGGGTACGCGTTAGGTTTAGGATAGTTATTAAGCCTATCCCACTCTCTAGATACCCCTTAGAACGCAAAGGACTATTATTTGGGGGTTCAGCCACGGAGAAGAGTTTAGACACTAGGATAAGATAAGGAACACACCCATTCTCAAGAAATCACATTAGGATTCTCTTTTTAACCTGTTCCTTAAAACACTAGTGCTTAGGAAATCTATTGGAGGCAGAAGCAGTCAAGGGTCGCTTAAGGTTAGGGTTAGGGTTAGGGTTAGGGTTAGGGTACGGCTTAGGGTACGGGTTCGGGGAGGGGTTCGGGTACGGCGTAGGGTATGGGCTAGGGTTAGGGTTAGGGTTAGTGTTAGGGTTAGGGCTCGGTTTAGGGTACGGGTTAGGATTAGGGTACGCGTTAGGGTTAGGGTAGGGGTTAGGGTTAGGGTACGCGTTAGGGTTAGGGTAGTTATTAAACCTATCCCACTCTCTAGATACCCCTTAGCACGTAAAGGAATATTATTTGGGGGTCCAGCCATGGAGAAGAGTTTAGACACTAGGATAAGATAAGGAACACACCCATTCTCAAGAAATCACATTAGGATTCTCTTTTTAACCTGTTCCTTAAAACACTAGTGCTTAGGAAATCTATTGGAGGCAGAAGCAGTCAAGGGTAGCTTAGGGTTAGGGTTAGGGTTAGGGTTAGGGTTAGGGTACGGCTTAGGGTACGGGTTCGGGGAGGGGTTCGGGTACGGCGTAGGGTATGGGCTAGGGTTAGGGTTAGGGTTAGTGTTAGGGTTAGGGCTCGGTTTAGGGTACGGGTTAGGATTAGGGTACGCATTAGGGTTAGGGTAGGGGTTAGGGTTAGGGTACGCGTTAGGGTTAGGGTAGTTATTAAACCTATCCGACTCTCTAGATACCCCTTAGCACGTAAAGGAATATTATTTGGGGGTCCAGCCATGGAGAAGAGTTTAGACACTAGGATAAGATAAGGAACACACCCATTCTCAAGAAATCACATTAGGGTTCTCTTTTTAACCTGTTCCTTAAAACACTAGTGCTTAGGAAATCTATTGGAGGCAGAAGCAGTCAAGGGCAGCTTAGGGTTAGGGTTAGGGTTAGGGTTAGGGTTAGGGTATGGCTTAGGGTACGGGTTCGGGGAGGGGTTCGGGTACGGCGTAGGGTATGGGCTAGGGTTAGGTTTAGGGTTAGTGTTAGGGTTAGGGCTCGGTTTAGGGTACGGGTTAGGATTAGGGTACGCGTTAGGGTTAGGGTAGGGGTTAGGGTTAGGGTACGCGTTAGGGTTAGGGTAGTTATTAAACCTATCCCACTCTCTAGATACCCCTTAGCACGTAAAGGAATATTATTTGGGGGTCCAGCCATGGAGAAGAGTTTAGACACTAGGATAAGATAAGGAACACACCCATTCTCAAGAAATCACATTAGGATTCTCTTTTTAACCTGTTCCTTAAAACACTAGTGCTTAGGAAATCTATTGGAGGCAGAAGCAGTCAAGGGTAGCTTAGGGTTAGGGTTAGGGTTAGGGTTAGGGTTAGGGTACGGCTTAGGGTACGGGTTCGGGGAGGGGTTCGGGTACGGCGTAGGGTATGGGCTAGGGTTAGGGTTAGGGTTAGTGTTAGGGTTAGGGCTCGGTTTAGGGTACGGGTTAGGATTAGGGTACGCGTTAGGGATAGGGTAGGGGTTAGGGTTATGGTACGCGTTAGGGTTAGGGTAGTTATTAAACCTATCCCACTCTCTAGATACCCCTTAGCACGTAAAGGAATATTATTTGGGGGTCCAGCCATGGAGAAGAGTTTAGACACTAGGATAAGATAAGGAACACACCCATTCTCAAGAAATCACATTAGGATTCTCTTTTTAACCTGTTCCTTAAAACACTAGTGCTTAGGAAATCTATTGGAGGCAGAAGCAGTCAAGGGGAGCTTAGGGTTAGGGTTAGGGTTAGGGTTAGGGTACGGCTTAGGGTACGGGTTCGGGGAGGGGTTCGGGTACGGCATAGGGTATGGGCTAGGGTTAGGGTTAGGGTTAGTGTTAGGGTTAGGGCTCGGTTTAGGGTACGGGTTAGGATTAGGGTACGCGTTAGGGTTAGGGTAGGGCTTAGGGTTAGGGTACGCGTTAGGGTTAGGGTAGTTATTAAGCCTATCCCACTCTCTAGATACCCCTTAGCACGCAAAGGAATATTATTTGGGGGTCCAGCCATGGAGAAGAGTTTAGACACTAGGATAAGATAAGGAACACACCCATTCTCAAGAAATCACATTAGGATTCTCTTTTTAACCTGTTCCTTAAAACACTAGTGCTTAGGAAATCTATTGGAGGCAGAAGCAGTCAAGGGTCGCTTAAGGTTAGGGTTAGGGTTAGGGTTAGGGTTAGGGTACGGCTTAGGGTACGGGTTCGGGGAGGGGTTCGGGTACGGCGTAGGGTATGGGCTAGGGTTAGGGTTAGGGTTAGTGTTAGGGTTAGGGCTCGGTTTAGGGTACGGGTTAGGATTAGGGTACGCGTTAGGGTTAGGGTAGGGGTTAGGGTTAGGGTACGCGTTAGGGTTAGGGTAGTTATTAAACCTATCCCACTCTCTAGATACCCCTTAGCACGTAAAGGAATATTATTTGGGGGTCCAGCCATGGAGAAGAGTTTAGACACTAGGATAAGATAAGGAACACACCCATTCTCAAGAAATCACATTAGGATTCTCTTTTTAACCTGTTCCTTAAAACACTAGTGCTTAGGAAATCTATTGGAGGCAGAAGCAGTCAAGGGTAGCTTAGGGTTAGGGTTAGGGTTAGGGTTAGGGTTAGGGTACGGCTTAGGGTACGGGTTCGGGGAGGGGTTCGGGTACGGCGTAGGGTATGGGCTAGGGTTAGGGTTAGGGTTAGTGTTAGGGTTAGGGCTCGGTTTAGGGTACGGGTTAGGATTAGGGTACGCGTTAGGGTTAGGGTAGGGGTTAGGGTTAGGGTACGTGTTAGGGTTAGGGTAGTTATTAAACCTATCCGACTCTCTAGATACCCCTTAGCACGTAAAGGAATATTATTTGGGGGTCCAGCCATGGAGAAGAGTTTAGACACTAGGATAAGATAAGGAACACACCCATTCTCAAGAAATCACATTAGGATTCTCTTTTTAACCTGTTCCTTAAAACACTAGTGCTTAGGAAATCTATTGGAGGCAGAAGCAGTCAAGGGTAGCTTACGGTTAGGGTTAGGGTTAGGGTTAGGGTTAGGGTACGGCTTAGGGTACGGGTTCGGGGAGGGGTTCGGGTACGGCTTAGGGTATGGGCTAGGGTTAGGGTTAGGGTTAGTGTTAGGGTTAGGGCTCGGTTTAGGGTACGGGTTAGGATTAGGGTACGCGTTAGGGTTAGGGTAGGGGTTAGGGTTAGGGTACGCGTTAGGGTTAGGGTAGTTATTAAACCTATCCGACTCTCTAGATACCCCTTAGCACGTAAAGGAATATTATTTGGGGGTCCAGCCATGGAGAAGAGTTTAGACACTAGGATAAGATAAGGAACACACCCATTCTCAAGAAATCACATTAGGATTCTCTTTTTAACCTGTTCCTTAAAACACTAGTGCTTAGGAAATCTATTGGAGGCAGAAGCAGTCAAGGGTAGCTTAGGGTTAGGGTTAGGGTTAGGGTTAGGGTTCGGGTACGGCTTAGGGTACGGGTTCGGGGAGGGGTTCGGGTACGGCGTAGGGTATGGGCTAGGGTTAGGGTTAGGGTTAGTGTTAGGGTTAGGGCTCGGTTTAGGGTACGGGTTAGGATTAGGGTACGCGTTAGGGATAGGGTAGGGGTTAGGGTTATGGTACGCGTTAGGGTTAGGGTAGTTATTAAACCTATCCCACTCTCTAGATACCCCTTAGCACGTAAAGGAATATTATTTGGGGGTCCAGCCATGGAGAAGAGTTTAGACACTAGGATAAGATAAGGAACACACCCATTCTCAAGAAATCACATTAGGATTCTCTTTTTAACCTGTTCCTTAAAACACTAGTGCTTAGGAAATCTATTGGAGGCAGAAGCAGTCAAGGGGAGCTTAGGGTTAGGGTTAGGGTTAGGGTTAGGGTACGGCTTAGGGTACGGGTTCGGGGAGGGGTTCGGGTACGGCATAGGGTATGGGCTAGGGTTAGGGTTAGGGTTAGTGTTAGGGTTAGGGCTCGGTTTAGGGTACGGGTTAGGATTAGGGTACGCGTTAGGGTTAGGGTAGGGCTTAGGGTTAGGGTACGCGTTAGGGTTAGGGTAGTTATTAAGCCTATCCCACTCTCTAGATACCCCTTAGCACGCAAAGGAATATTATTTGGGGGTCCAGCCATGGAGAAGAGTTTAGACACTAGGATAAGATAAGGAACACACCCATTCTCAAGAAATCACATTAGGATTCTCTTTTTAACCTGTTCCTTAAAACACTAGTGCTTAGGAAATCTATTGGAGGCAGAAGCAGTCAAGGGTCGCTTAAGGTTAGGGTTAGGGTTAGGGTTAGGGTTAGGGTACGGCTTAGGGTACGGGTTCGGGGAGGGGTTCGGGTACGGCGTAGGGTATGGGCTAGGGTTAGGGTTAGGGTTAGTGTTAGGGTTAGGGCTCGGTTTAGGGTACGGGTTAGGATTAGGGTACGCGTTAGGGTTAGGGTAGGGGTTAGGGTTAGGGTACGCGTTAGGGTTAGGGTAGTTATTAAACCTATCCCACTCTCTAGATACCCCTTAGCACGTAAAGGAATATTATTTGGGGGTCCAGCCATGGAGAAGAGTTTAGACACTAGGATAAGATAAGGAACACACCCATTCTCAAGAAATCACATTAGGATTCTCTTTTTAACCTGTTCGTTAAAACACTAGTGCTTAGGAAATCTATTGGAGGCAGAAGCAGTCAAGGGTAGCTTAGGGTTAGGGTTAGGGTTAGGGTTAGGGTTAGGGTACGGCTTAGGGTACGGGTTCGGGGAGGGGTTCGGGTACGGCGTAGGGTATGGGCTAGGGTTAGGGTTAGGGTTAGTGTTAGGGTTAGGGCTCGGTTTAGGGTACGGGTTAGGATTAGGGTACGCGTTAGGGATAGGGTAGGGGTTAGGGTTAGGGTACGCGTTAGGGTTAGGGTAGTTATTAAACCTATCCCACTCTCTAGATACCCCTTAGCACGCAAAGGAATATTATTTGGGGGTCCAGCCATGGAGAAGAGTTTAGACACTAGGATAAGATAAGGAACACACCCATTCTCAAGAAATCACATTAGGATTCTCTTTTTAACCTGTTCCTTAAAACACTAGTGCTTAGGAAATCTATTGGAGGCAGAAGCAGTCAAGGGTCGCTTAAGGTTAGGGTTAGGGTTAGGGTTAGGGTTAGGGTACGGCTTAGGGTACGGGTTCGGGGAGGGGTTCGGGTACGGCGTAGGGTATGGGCTAGGGTTAGGGTTAGGGTTAGTGTTAGGGTTAGGGCTCGGTTTACGGTACGGGTTAGGATTAGGGTACGCGTTAGGGTTAGGGTAGGGGTTAGGGTTAGGGTACGCGTTAGGGTTAGGGTAGTTATTAAACCTATCCCACTCTCTAGATACCCCTTAGCACGTAAAGGAATATTATTTGGGGGTCCAGCCATGGAGAAGAGTTTAGACACTAGGATAAGATAAGGAACACACCCATTCTCAAGAAATCACATTAGGATTCTCTTTTTAACCTGTTCCTTAAAACACTAGTGCTTAGGAAATCTATTGGAGGCAGAAGCAGTCAAGGGTAGCTTAGGGTTAGGGTTAGGGTTAGGGTTAGGGTTAGGGTACGGCTTAGGGTACGGGTTCGGGGAGGGGTTCGGGTACGGCGTAGGGTATGGGCTAGGGTTAGGGTTAGGGTTAGTGTTAGGGTTAGGGCTCGGTTTAGGGTACGGGTTAGGATTAGGGTACGCGTTAGGGTTAGGGTAGGGGTTAGGGTTAGGGTACGCGTTAGGGTTAGGGTAGTTATTAAATCTATCCCACTCTCTAGATACCCCTTAGCACGTAAAGGAATATTATTTGGGGGTCCAGCCATGGAGAAGAGTTTAGACACTAGGATAAGATAAGGAACACACCCATTCTCAAGAAATCACATTAGGATTCTCTTTTTAACCTGTTCCTTAAAACACTAGTGCTTAGGAAATCTATTGGAGGCAGAAGCAGTCAAGGGTAGCTTAGGGTTAGGGTTAGGGTTAGGGTACGGCTTAGGGTACGGGTTCGGGGAGGGGTTCGGGTACGGCGTAGGGTATGGGCTAGGGTTAGGGTTAGGGTTAGTGTTAGGGTTAGGGCTCGGTTTAGGGTACGGGTTAGGATTAGGGTACGCGTTAGGGTTAGGGTAGGGGTTAGGGTTAGGGTACGCGTTAGGGTTAGGGTAGTTATTAAACCTATCCGACTCTCTAGATACCCCTTAGCACGTAAAGGAATATTATTTGGGGGTCCAGCCATGGAGAAGAGTTTAGACACTAGGATAAGATAAGGAACACACCCATTCTCAAGAAATCACATTAGGATTCTCTTTTTAACCTGTTCCTTAAAACACTAGTGCTTAGGAAATCTATTGGAGGCAGAAGCAGTCAAGGGTAGCTTAGGGTTAGGGTTAGGGTTAGGGTTAGGGTTAGGGTACGGCTTAGGGTACGGGTTCGGGGAGGGGTTCGGGTACGGCGTAGGGTATGGGCTAGGGTTAGGGTTAGGGTTAGTGTTAGGGTTAGGGCTCGGTTTAGGGTACGGGTTAGGATTAGGGTACGCGTTAGGGATAGGGTAGGGGTTAGGGTTAGGGTACGCGTTAGGGTTAGGGTAGTTATTAAACCTATCCCACTCTCTAGATACCCCTTAGCACGTAAAGGAATATTATTTGGGGGTCCAGCTATGGAGAAGAGTTTAGACACTAGGATAAGATAAGGAACACACCCATTCTCAAGAAATCACATTAGGATTCTATTTTTAACCTGTTCCTTAAAACACTAGTGCTTAGGAAATCTATTGGAGGCAGAAGCAGTCAAGGGTAGCTTAGGGTTAGGGTTAGGGTTAGGGTTAGGGTTAGGGTACGGCTTAGGGTACGGGTTCGGGGAGGGGTTCGGGTACGGCGTAGGGTATGGGCTAGGGTTAGGGTTAGGGTTAGTGTTAGGGTTAGGGCTCGGTTTAGGGTACGGGTTAGGATTAGGGTACGCGTTAGGGTTAGGGTAGGGGTTAGGGTTAGGGTACGCGTTAGGGTTAGGGTAGTTATTAAACCTATCCCACTCTCTAGATACCCCTTAGCACGTAAAGGAATATTATTTGGGGGTCCAGCCATGGAGAAGAGTTTAGACACTAGGATAAGATAAGGAACACACCCATTCTCAAGAAATCACATTAGGATTCTCTTTTTAACCTGTTCCTTAAAACACTAGTGCTTAGGAAATCTATTGGAGGCAGAAGCAGTCAAGGGTAGCTTAGGGTTAGGGTTAGGGTTAGGGTTAGGGTTAGGGTACGGCTTAGGGTACGGGTTCGGGGAGGGGTTCGGGTACGGCGTAGGGTATGTGCTAGGGTTAGGGTTAGGGTTAGTGTTAGGGTTAGGGCTCGGTTTAGGGTACGGGTTAGGATTAGGGTACGCGTTAGGGATAGGGTAGGTGTTAGGGTTAGGGTACGCGTTAGGGTTAGGGTAGTTATTAAACCTATCCCACTCTCTAGATACCCCTTAGCACGTAAAGGAATATTATTTGGGGGTCCAGCCATGGAGAAGAGTTTAGACACTAGGATAAGATAAGGAACACACCCATTCTCAAGAAATCACATTAGGATTCTCTATTTAACCTGTTCCTTAAAACACTAGTGCTTAGGAAATCTATTGGAGGCAGAAGCAGTCAAGGGTAGCTTAGGGTTAGGGTTAGGGTTAGGGTTAGGGTACGGCTTAGGGTACGGGTTCGGGGAGGGGTTCGGGTATGGCGTAGGGTATGGGCTAGGGTTAGGGTTAGGGTTAGTGTTAGGGTTAGGGTCGGTTTAGGGTACGGGTTAGGATTAGGGTATGCGTTAGGGTTAGGGTAGGGGTTAGGGTTAGGGTACGCGTTAGGGTTAGGGTAGTTATTAAACCTATCCCACTCTCTAGATACCCTTTAGCACGTAAAGGAATATTATTTGGGGGTCCAGCCATGGAGAAGAGTTTAGACACTAGGATAAGATAAGGAACACACCCATTCTCAAGAAATCACATTAGGATTCTCTTTTTAACCTGTTCCTTAAAACACTAGTGCTTAGGAAATCTATTGGAGGCAGAAGCAGTCAAGGGTAGCTTAGGGTTAGGGTTAGGGTTAGGGTTAGGGTTAGGGTACGGCTTAGGGTACGGGTTCGGGGAGGGGTTCGGGTACGGCATAGGGTATGGGCTAGGGTTAGGGTTAGGGTTAGTGTTAGGGTTAGGGCTCGGTTTAGGGTACGGGTTAGGATTAGGGTACGCGTTAGGGTTAGGGTAGGGGTTAGGGTTAGGGTACGCGTTAGGGTTAGGGTAGTTATTAAGCCTATCCCACTCTCTAGATACCCCTTAGCACGCAAAGGAATATTATTTGGGGGTCCAGCCATGGAGAAGAGTTTAGACACTAGGATAAGATAAGGAACACACCCATTCTCAAGAAATCACATTAGGATTCTCTTTTTAACCTGTTCCTTAAAACACTAGTGCTTAGGAAATCTATTGGAGGCAGAAGCAGTCAAGGGTCGCTTAAGGTTAGGGTTAGGGTTAGGGTTAGGGTTAGGGTACGGGTTCGGGGAGGGGTTCGGGTACGGCGTAGGGTATGGGCTAGGGTTAGGGTTAGGGTTAGTGTTAGGGTTAGGGCTCGGTTTAGGGTACGGGTTAGGATTAGGGTACGCGTTAGGGTTAGGGTAGGGGTTAGGGTTAGGGTACGCATTAGGGTTAGGGTAGTTATTAAACCTATCCCACTCTCTAGATACCCCTTAGCACGTAAAGGAATATTATTTGGGGGTCCAGCCATGGAGAAGAGTTTAGACACTAGGATAAGATAAGGAACACACCCATTCTCAAGAAATCACATTAGGATTCTCTTTTTAACCTGTTCCTTAAAACACTAGTGCTTAGGAAATCTATTGGAGGCAGAAGCAGTCAAGGGTAGCTTAGGGTTAGGGTTAGGGTTAGGGTTAGGGTTAGGGTACGGGTTCGGGGAGGGGTTCGGGTACGGCGTAGGGTATGGGCTAGGGTTAGGGTTAGGGTTAGTGTTAGGGTTAGGGCTCGGTTTAGGGTACGGGTTAGGATTAGGGTACGCGTTAGGGTTAGGGTAGGGGTTAGGGTTAGGGTACGCGTTAGGGTTAGGGTAGTTATTAAACCTATCCGACTCTCTAGATACCCCTTAGCACGTAAAGGAATATTATTTGGGGGTCCAGCCATGGAGAAGAGTTTAGACACTAGGATAAGATAAGGAACACACCCATTCTCAAGAAATCACATTAGGATTCTCTTTTTAACCTGTTCCTTAAAACACTAGTGCTTAGGAAATCTATTGGAGGCAGAAGCAGTCAAGGGTAGCTTAGGGTTAGGGTTAGGGTTAGGGTTAGGGTTAGGGTACGGCTTAGGGTACGGGTTCGGGGAGGGGTTCGGGTACGGCATAGGGTATGGGCTAGGGTTAGGGTTAGGGTTAGTGTTAGGGTTAGGGCTCGGTTTAGGGTACGGGTTAGGATTAGGGTACGCGTTAGGGTTTGGGTAGGGGTTAGGGTTAGGGTACGCGTTAGGGTTAGGGTAGTTATTAAACCTATCCGACTCTCTAGATACCCCTTAGCACGTAAAGGAATATTATTTGGGGGTCCAGCCATGGAGAAGAGTTTAGACACTAGGATAAGATAAGGAACACACCCATTCTCAAGAAATCACATTAGGATTCTCTTTTTAACCTGTTCCTTAAAACACTAGTGCTTAGGAAATCTATTGGAGGCAGAAGCAGTCAAGGGTAGCTTAGGGTTAGGGTTAGGGTTAGGGTTAGGGTTAGGGTACAGCTTAGGGTACGGGTTCGGGGAGGGGTTCGGGTACGGCGTAGGGTATGGGCTAGGGTTAGGGTTAGGGTTAGTGTTAGGGTTAGGGCTCGGTTTAGGGTACGGGTTAGGATTAGGGTACGCGTTAGGGATAGGGTAGGGGTTAGGGTTAGGGTACGCGTTAGGGTTAGGGTAGTTATTAAACCTATCCCACTCTCTAGATACCCCTTAGCACGTAAAGGAATATTATTTGGGGGTCCAGCTATGGAGAAGAGTTTAGACACTAGGATAAGATAAGGAACACACCCATTCTCAAGAAATCACATTAGGATTCTCTTTTTAACCTGTTCCTTAAAACACTAGTGCTTAGGAAATCTATTGGAGGCAGAAGCAGTCAAGGGTAGCTTAGGGTTAGGGTTAGGGTTAGGGTTAGGGTTAGGGTACGGCTTAGGGTACGGGTTCGGGGAGGGGTTCGGGTACGGCGTAGGGTATGGGCTAGGGTTAGGGTTAGGGTTAGTGTTAGGGTTAGGGCTCGGTTTAGGGTACGGGTTAGGATTAGGGTACGCGTTAGGGTTAGGGTAGGGGTTAGGGTTAGGGTACGCGTTAGGGTTAGGGTAGTTATTAAACCTATCCCACTCTCTAGATACCCCTTAGCACGTAAAGGAATATTATTTGGGGGTCCAGCCATGGAGAAGAGTTTAGACACTAGGATAAGATAAGGAACACACCCATTCTCAAGAAATCACATTAGGATTCTCTTTTTAACCTGTTCCTTAAAACACTAGTGCTTAGGAAATCTATTGGAGGCAGAAGCAGTCAAGGGTAGCTTAGGGTTAGGGTTAGGGTTAGGGTTAGTGTTAGGGTACGGCTTAGGGTACGGGTTCGGGGAGGGGTTCGGGTACGGCGTAGGGTATGTGCTAGGGTTAGGGTTAGGGTTAGTGTTAGGGTTAGGGCTCGGTTTAGGGTACGGGTTAGGATTAGGGTACGCGTTAGGGATAGGGTAGGGGTTAGGGTTAGGGTACGCGTTAGGGTTAGGGTAGTTATTAAACCTATCCCACTCTCTAGATACCCCTTAGCACGTAAAGGAATATTATTTGGGGGTCCAGCCATGGAGAAGAGTTTAGACACTAGGATAAGATAAGGAACACACCCATTCTCAAGAAATCACATTAGGATTCTCTATTTAACCTGTTCCTTAAAACACTAGTGCTTAGGAAATCTATTGGAGGCAGAAGCAGTCAAGGGTAGCTTAGGGTTAGGGTTAGGGTTAGGGTTAGGGTTAGGGTACGGCTTAGGGTACGGGTTCGGGGAGGGGTTCGGGTATGGCGTAGGGTATGGGCTAGGGTTAGGGTTAGGGTTAGTGTTAGGGTTAGGGCTCGGTTTAGGGTACGGGTTAGGATTAGGGTATGCGTTAGGGTTAGGGTAGGGGTTAGGGTTAGGGTACGCGTTAGGGTTAGGGTAGTTATTAAACCTATCCCACTCTCTAGATACCCTTTAGCACGTAAAGGAATATTATTTGGGGGTCCAGCCATGGAGAAGAGTTTAGACACTAGGATAAGATAAGGAACACACCCATTCTCAAGAAATCACATTAGGATTCTCTTTTTAACCTGTTCCTTAAAACACTAGTGCTTAGGAAATCTATTGGAGGCAGAAGCAGTCAAGGGTAGCTTAGGGTTAGGGTTAGGGTTAGGGTTAGGGTTAGGGTACGGCTTAGGGTACGGGTTCGGGGAGGGGTTCGGGTACGGCATAGGGTATGGGCTAGGGTTAGGGTTAGGGTTAGTGTTAGGGTTAGGGCTCGGTTTAGGGTACGGGTTAGGATTAGGGTACGCGTTAGGGTTAGGGTAGGGGTTAGGGTTAGGGTACGCGTTAGGGTTAGGGTAGTTATTAAGCCTATCCCACTCTCTAGATACCCCTTAGCACGCAAAGGAATATTATTTGGGGGTCCAGCCATGGAGAAGAGTTTAGACACTAGGATAAGATAAGGAACACACCCATTCTCAAGAAATCACATTAGGATTCTCTTTTTAACCTGTTCCTTAAAACACTAGTGCTTAGGAAATCTATTGGAGGCAGAAGCAGTCAAGGGTCGCTTAAGGTTAGGGTTAGGGTTAGGGTTAGGGTTAGGGTACGGCTTAGGGTACGGGTTCGGGGAGGGGTTCGGGTACGGCGTAGGGTATGGGCTAGGGTTAGGGTTAGGGTTAGTGTTAGGGTTAGGGCTCGGTTTAGGGTACGGGTTAGGATTAGGGTACGCGTTAGGGTTAGGGTAGGGGTTAGGGTTAGGGTACGCGTTAGGGTTAGGGTAGTTATTAAACCTATCCCACTCTCTAGATACCCCTTAGCACGTAAAGGAATATTATTTGGGGGTCCAGCCATGGAGAAGAGTTTAGACACTAGGATAAGATAAGGAACACACCCATTCTCAAGAAATCACATTAGGATTCTCTTTTTAACCTGTTCCTTAAAACACTAGTGCTTAGGAAATCTATTGGAGGCAGAAGCAGTCAAGGGTAGCTTAGGGTTAGGGTTAGGGTTAGGGTTAGGGTTAGGGTTAGGGTACGGCTTAGGGTACTGTTTCGGGGAGGGGTTCGGGTACGGCATAGGGTATGGGCTAGGGTTAGGGTTAGGGTTAGTGTTAGGGTTAGGGCTCGGTTTAGGGTACTGGTTAGGATTAGGGTACGCGTTAGGGTTAGGGTAGGGGTTAGGGTTAGGGTACGCGTTAGGGTTAGGGTAGTTATTAAACCTATCCCACTCTCTAGATACCCCTTAGCACGTAAAGGAATATTATTTGGGGGTCCAGCCATGGAGAAGAGTTTAGACACTAGGATAAGATAAGGAACACACCCATTCTCAAGAAATCACATTAGGATTCTCTTTTTAACCTGTTCCTTAAAACACTAGTGCTTAGGAAATCTATTGGAGGCAGAAGCAGTCAAGGGTAGCTTAGGGTTAGGGTTAGGGTTAGGGTACGGCTTAGGGTACGGGTTCTGGGAGGGGTTCGGGTACGGCATAGGGTATGGGCTAGGGTTAGGGTTAGGGTTAGTGTTAGGGTTAGGGCTCGGTTTAGGGTACGGGTTAGGATTAGGGCACGCGTTAGGGTTAGGGTAGGGGTTAGGGTTAGGGTACGCGTTAGGGTTAGGGTAGTTATTAAGCCTATCCCACTCTCTAGATACCCCTTAGCACGCAAAGGAATATTATTTGGGGGTCCAGCCATGGAGAAGAGTTTAGACACTAGGATAAGATAAGGAACACACCCATTCTCAAGAAATCACATTAGGATTCTCTTTTTAACCTGTTCCTTAAAACACTAGTGCTTAGGAAATCTATTGGAGGCAGAGCAGTCAAGGGTCGCTTAAGGTTAGGGTTAGGGTTAGGGTTAGGGTTAGGGTACGGCTTAGGGTACGGGTTCGGGGAGGGGTTCGGGTACGGCGTAGGGTATGGTCTAGGGTTAGGGTTAGGGTTAGTGTTAGGGTTAGGGCTCGGTTTAGGGTACGGGTTAGGATTAGGGTACGCGTTAGGGTTAGGGTAGGGGTTAGGGTTAGGGTACGCGTTAGGGTTAGGGTAGTTATTAAACCTATCCCACTCTCTAGATACCCCTTAGCACGTAAAGTAATATTATTTGGGGGTCCAGCCATGGAGAAGAGTTTAGACACTAGGATAAGATAAGGAACACACCCATTCTCAAGAAATCACATTAGGATTCTCTTTTTAACCTGTTCCTTAAAACACTAGTGCTTAGGAAATCTATTGGAGGCAGAAGCAGTCAAGGGTAGCTTAGGGTTAGGGTTAGGGTTAGGGTTAGGGTTAGGGTACGGCTTAGGGTACGGGTTCGGGGAGGGGTTCGGGTACGGCGTAGGGTATGGGCTAGGGTTAGGGTTAGGGTTAGTGTTAGGGTTAGGGCTCGGTTTAGGGTACGGGTTAGGATTAGGGTACGCGTTAGGGTTAGGGTAGGGGTTAGGGTTAGGGTACGCGTTAGGGTTAGGGTAGTTATTAAACCTATCCCACTCTCTAGATACCCCCTTAGCACGTAAAGGAATATTATTTGGGGGTCCAGCCATGGAGAAGGGTTTAGACACTAGGATAAGATAAGGAACACACCCATTCTCAAGAAATCACATTAGGATTCTCTTTTTAACCTGTTCCTTAAAACACTAGTGCTTAGGAAATCTATTGGAGGCAGAAGCAGTCAAGGGTAGCTTAGGTTAGGGTTAGGGTTAGGGTTAGGGTTAGGGTACGGCTTAGGGTACGGGTTCGGGGAGGGGTTCGGGTACGGCGTAGGGTATGGGCTAGGGTTAGGGTTAGGGTTAGTGTTAGGGTTAGGGCTCGGTTTAGGGTACGGGTTAGGATTAGGGTACGCGTTAGGGTTAGGGTAGGGGTTAGCGTTAGGGTATCGCGTTAGGGTTAGGGTAGTTATTAAACCTATCCCACTCTCTAGATACCCCTTAGCACGTAAAGGAATATTATTTGGGGGTCCAGCCATGGAGAAGAGTTTAGACACTAGGATAAGATAAGGAACACACCCATTCTCAAGAAATCACATTAGGATTCTCTTTTTAACCTGTTCCTTAAAACACTAGTGCTTAGGAAATCTATTGGAGGCAGAAGCAGTCAAGGGTAGCTTAGGGTTAGGGTTAGGGTTAGGGTTAGGGTTAGGGTACAGCTTAGGGTACGGGTTCGGGGAGGGGTTCGGGTACGGCGTAGGGTATGGGCTAGGGTTAGGGTTAGGGTTAGTGTTAGGGTTAGGGCTCGGTTTAGGGTACGGGTTAGGATTAGGGTACGTGTTAGGGTTAGGGTAGGGGTTAGGGTTAGGGTACGCGTTAGGGTTAGGGTAGTTATTAAGCCTATCCCACTCTCTAGATACCCCTTAGCACGCAAAGGAATATTATTTGGGGGTCCAGCCATGAGAAGAGTTTAGACACTAGGATAAGATAAGGAACACACCCATTCTCAAGAAATCACATTAGGATTCTCTTTTTAACCTGTTCCTTAAAACACTAGTGCTTAGGAAATCTATTGGAGGCAGAAGCAGTCAAGGGTAGCTTAGGGTTAGGGTTAGGGTTAGGGTTAGGGTTAGGGTACGGCTTAGGGTACGGGTTCGGGGAGGGGTTTCGGGTACGGCGTAGGGTATGGGCTAGGGTTAGGGTTAGGGTTAGTGTTAGGGTTAGGGCTCGGTTTAGGGTACGGGTTAGGATTAGGGTACGCGTTAGGGTTAGGGTAGGGGTTAGGGTTAGGGTACGCGTTAGGGTTAGGGTAGTTATTAAACCTATCCCAGTCTCTAGATACCCCTTAGCACGTAAAGGAATATTATTTGGGGGTCCAGCCATGGAGAAGAGTTTAGACACTAGGATAAGATAAGGAACACACCCATTCTCAAGAAATCACATTAGGGTTCTCTTTTTAACCTGTTCCTTAAAACACTAGTGCTTAGGAAATCTATTGGAGGCAGAAGCAGTCAAGGGTAGCTTAGGGTTAGGGTTAGGGTTAGGGTTAGGGTTAGGGTACGGCTTAGGGTACGGGGTTCGGGGAGGGGTTCGGGTACGGTGTAGGGTATGGGCTAGGGTTAGGGTTAGGGTTAGTGTTAGGGTTAGGGCTCGGTTTAGGGTACGGGTTAGGATTAGGGTACGCGTTAGGGATAGGGTAGGGGTTAGGGTTAGGGTACGCGTTAGGGTTAGGGTAGTTATTAAACCTATCCCACTCTCTAGATACCCCTTAGCACGTAAAGGAATATTATTTGGGGGTCCAGCCATGGAGAAGAGTTTAGACACTAGGATAAGATAAGGAACACACCCATTCTCAAGAAATCACATTAGGATTCTCTTTTTAACCTGTTCCTTAAAACACTAGTGCTTAGGAAATCTATTGGAGGCAGAAGCAGTCAAGGGTAGCTTAGGGTTAGGGTTAGGGTTAGGGTTAGGGTACGGCTTAGGGTACGAGTTCGGGGAGGGGTTCGGGTACGGTGTAGGGTATGGGCTAGGGTTAGTGTTAGGGTTAGTGTTAGGGTTAGGGCTCGGTTTAGGGTACGGGTTAGGATTAGGGTACGCGTTAGGGTTAGGGTAGGGGTTAGGGTTAGGGTACGCGTTAGGGTTAGGGTAGTTATTAAACCTATCCCACTCTCTAGATACCCCTTAGCACGTAAAGGAATATTATTTGGGGGTCCAGCCATGGGGACGAGTTTAGACACTAGGATAAAATAAGGAACACACCCATTCTCAAGAAATCACATTAGGATTCTCTTTTTAACCTGTTCCTTAAAACACTAGTGCTTAGGAAATCTATTGGAGGCAGAAGCAGTCAAGGGTAGCTTAGGGTTAGGGTTAGGGTTAGGGTTAGGGTTAGGGTATGGCTTAGGTTACGGGTTCGGGGAGGGGTTCGGGTACGGTGTAGGGTATGGGCTAGGGTTAGGGTTAGGGTTAGTGTTAGGGTTAGGGCTCGGTTTAGGGTACGGGTTAGGATTAGGGTACGCGTTAGGGTTAGGGTAGGGGTTAGGGTTAGGGTACGCGTTAGGGTTAGGGTAGTTATTAAACCTATCCCACTCTCTAGATACCCCTTAGCACGTAAAGGAATATTATTTGGGGGTCCAGCCATGGAGAAGAGTTTAGACACTAGGATAAGATAAGGAACACACCCATTCTCAAGAAATCACATTAGGATTCTCTTTTTAACCTGTTCCTTAAAACACTAGTGCTTAGGAAATCTATTGGAGGCAGAAGCAGTCAAGGGTCGCTTAAGGTTAGGGTTAGGGTTAGGGTTAGGGTTAGGGTACGGCTTAGGGTACGGGTTCGGGGAGGGGTTCGGGTACGGCGTAGGGTATGGGCTAGGGTTAGGGTTAGGGTTAGTGTTAGGGTTAGGGCTCGGTTTAGGGTACGGGTTATGATTAGGGTACGCGTTAGGGTTAGGGTAGGGGTTAGGGTTAGGGTACGCGTTAGGGTTAGGGTAGTTATTAAACCTATCCCACTCTCTAGATACCCCTTAGCACGTAAAGGAATATTATTTGGGGGTCCAGCCATGGAGAAGAGTTTAGACACTAGGATAAGATAAGGAACACACCCATTCTCAAGAAATCACATTAGGGTTCTCTTTTTAACCTGTTCCTTAAAACACTAGTGCTTAGGAAATCTATTGGAGGCAGAAGCAGTCAAGGGTAGCTTAGGGTTAGGGTTAGGGTTAGGGTTAGGGTTAGGGTTAGGGTACGGCTTAGGGTACGGGTTCGGGGAGGGGTTCGGGTACGGCGTAGGGTATGGGCTAGGGTTAGGGTTAGGGTTAGTGTTAGGGTTAGGGCTCGGTTTAGGGTACGGGTTAGGATTAGGGTACGCGTTAGGGTTAGGGTAGGGGTTAGGGTTAGGGTACGCGTTAGGGTTAGGGTAGTTATTAAACCTATCCCACTCTCTAGATACCCCTTAGCACGTAAAGGAATATTATTTGGGGGTCCAGCCATGGAGAAGAGTTTAGACACTAGGATAAGATAAGGAACACACCCATTCTCAAGAAATCACATTAGGATTCTCTTTTTAACCTGTTCCTTAAAACACTAGTGCTTAGGAAATCTATTGGAGGCAGAAGCAGTCAAGGGTAGCTTAGGGTTAGGGTTAGGGTTAGGGTTAGGGTTAGGGTACGGCTTAGGGTACGGGTTCGGGGAGGGGTTCGGGTACGGCGTAGGGTATGGGCTAGGGTTAGGGTTAGGGTTAGTGTTAGGGTTAGGTCTCGGTTTAGGGTACGGGTTAGGATTAGGGTACGCGTTAGGGTTAGGGTAGGGGTTAGGGTTAGGGTACGCGTTAGGGTTAGGGTAGTTATTAAACCTATCTGACTCTCTAGATACCCCTTAGCACGTAAAGGAATATTATTTGGGGGTCCAGCCATGGAGAAGAGTTTAGACACTAGGATAAGATAAGGAACACACCCATTCTCAAGAAATCACATTAGGATTCTCTTTTTAACCTGTTCCTTAAAACACTAGTGCTTAGGAAATCTATTGGAGGCAGAAGCAGTCAAGGGTAGCTTAGGGTTAGGGTTAGGGTTAGGGTACGGCTTAGGGTACGGGTTCTGGGAGGGGTTCGGGTACGGCATAGGGTATGGGCTAGGGTTAGGGTTAGGGTTAGTGTTAGGGTTAGGGCTCGGTTTAGGGTACGGGTTAGGATTAGGGCACGCGTTAGGGTTAGGGTAGGGGTTAGGGTTAGGGTACGCGTTAGGGTTAGGGTAGTTATTAAGCCTATCCCACTCTCTAGATACCCCTTAGCACGCAAAGGAATATTATTTGGGGGTCCAGCCATGGAGAAGAGTTTAGACACTAGGATAAGATAAGGAACACACCCATTCTCAAGAAATCACATTAGGATTCTCTTTTTAACCTGTTCCTTAAAACACTAGTGCTTAGGAAATCTATTGGAGGCAGAAGCAGTCAAGGGTCGCTTAAGGTTAGGGTTAGGGTTAGGGTTAGGGTTAGGGTACGGCTTAGGGTACGGGTTCGGGGAGGGGTTCGGGTACGGCGTAGGGTATGGTCTAGGGTTAGGGTTAGGGTTAGTGTTAGGGTTAGGGCTCGGTTTAGGGTACGGGTTAGGATTAGGGTACGCGTTAGGGTTAGGGTAGGGGTTAGGGTTAGGGTACGCATTAGGGTTAGGGTAGTTATTAAACCTATCCCACTCTCTAGATACCCCTTAGCACGTAAAGGAATATTATTTGGGGGTCCAGCCATGGAGAAGAGTTTAGACACTAGGATAAGATAAGGAACACACCCATTCTCAAGAAATCACATTAGGATTCTCTTTTTAACCTGTTCCTTAAAACACTAGTGCTTAGGAAATCTATTGGAGGCAGAAGCAGTCAAGGGTAGCTTAGGGTTAGGGTTAGGGTTAGGGTTAGGGTTAGGGTACGGCTTAGGGTACGGGTTCGGGGAGGGGTTCGGGTACGGCGTAGGGTATGGGCTAGGGTTAGGGTTAGGGTTAGTGTTAGGGTTAGGGCTCGGTTTAGGGTACGGGTTAGGATTAGGGTACGCGTTAGGGTTAGGGTAGGGGTTAGGGTTAGGGTACGCGTTAGGGTTAGGGTAGTTATTAAACCTATCCCACTCTCTAGATACCCCTTAGCACGTAAAGGAATATTATTTGGGGGTCCAGCCATGGAGAAGAGTTTAGACACTAGGATAAGATAAGGAACACACCCATTCTCAAGAAATCACATTAGGATTCTCTTTTTAACCTGTTCCTTAAAACACTAGTGCTTAGGAAATCTATTGGAGGCAGAAGCAGTCAAGGGTAGCTTAGGGTTAGCGTTAGGGTTAGGGTTAGGGTTAGGGTACGGCTTAGGGTACGGGTTCGGGGAGGGGTTCGGGTACGGCGTAGGGTATGGGCTAGGGTTAGGGTTAGGGTTAGTGTTAGGGTTAGGGCTCGGTTTAGGGTACGGGTTAGGATTAGGGTACGCGTTAGGGTTAGGGTAGGGGTTAGGGTTAGGGTACGCGTTAGGGTTAGGGTAGTTATTAAACCTATCTGACTCTCTAGATACCCCTTAGCACGTAAAGGAATATTATTTGGGGGTCCAGCCATGGAGAAGAGTTTAGACACTAGGATAAGATAAGGAACACACCCATTCTCAAGAAATCACATTAGGATTCTCTTTTTAACCTGTTCCTTAAAACACTAGTGCTTAGGAAATCTATTGGAGGCAGAAGCAGTCAAGGGTAGCTTAGGGTTAGGGTTAGGGTTAGGGTACGGCTTAGGGTACGGGTTCTGGGAGGGGTTCGGGTACGGCATAGGGTATGGGCTAGGGTTAGGGTTAGGGTTAGTGTTAGGGTTAGGGCTCGGTTTAGGGTACGGGTTAGGATTAGGGCACGCGTTAGGGTTAGGGTAGGGGTTAGGGTTAGGGTACGCGTTAGGGTTAGGGTAGTTATTAAGCCTATCCCACTCTCTAGATACCCCTTAGCACGCAAAGGAATATTATTTGGGGGTCCAGCCATGGAGAAGAGTTTAGACACTAGGATAAGATAAGGAACACACCCATTCTCAAGAAATCACATTAGGATTCTCTTTTTAACCTGTTCCTTAAAACACTAGTGCTTAGGAAATCTATTGGAGGCAGAAGCAGTCAAGGGTCGCTTAAGGTTAGGGTTAGGGTTAGGGTTAGGGTTAGGGTACGGCTTAGGGTACGGGTTCGGGGAGGGGTTCGGGTACGGCGTAGGGTATGGTCTAGGGTTAGGGTTAGGGTTAGTGTTAGGGTTAGGGCTCGTTTTAGGGTACGGGTTAGGATTAGGGTACGCGTTAGGGTTAGGGTAGGGGTTAGGGTTAGGGTACGCGTTAGGGTTAGGGTAGTTATTAAACCTATCCCACTCTCTAGATACCCCTTAGCACGTAAAGGAATATTATTTGGGGGTCCAGCCATGGAGAAGAGTTTAGACACTAGGATAAGATAAGGAACACACCCATTCTCAAGAAATCACATTAGGATTCTCTTTTTAACCTGTTCCTTAAAACACTAGTGCTTAGGAAATCTATTGGAGGCAGAAGCAGTCAAGGGTAGCTTAGGGTTAGGGTTAGGGTTAGGGTTAGGGTTAGGGTACGGCTTAGGGTACGGGTTCGGGGAGGGGTTCGGGTACGGCGTAGGGTATGGGCTAGGGTTAGGGTTAGGGTTAGTGTTAGGGTTAGGGCTCGGTTTAGGGTACGGGTTAGGATTAGGGTACGCGTTAGGGTTAGGGTAGGGGTTAGGGTTAGGGTACGCGTTAGGGTTAGGGTAGTTATTAAACCTATCCCACTCTCTAGATACCCCTTAGCACGTAAAGGAATATTATTTGGGGGTCCAGCCATGGAGAAGAGTTTAGACACTAGGATAAGATAAGGAACACACCCATTCTCAAGAAATCACATTAGGATTCTCTTTTTAACCTGTTCCTTAAAACACTAGTGCTTAGGAAATCTATTGGAGGCAGAAGCAGTCAAGGGTAGCTTAGGGTTAGGGTTAGGGTTAGGGTTAGGGTTAGGGTACGGCTTAGGGTACGGGTTCGGGGAGGGGTTCGGGTACGGCGTAGGGTATGGGCTAGGGTTAGGGTTAGGGTTAGTGTTAGGGTTAGGGCTCGGTTTAGGGTACGGGTTAGGATTAGGGTACGCGTTAGGGTTAGGGTAGGGGTTAGGGTTAGGGTACGCGTTAGGGTTAGGGTAGTTATTAAACCTATCTGACTCTCTAGATACCCCTTAGCACGTAAAGGAATATTATTTGGGGGTCCAGCCATGCAGAAGAGTTTAGACACTAGGATAAGATAAGGAACACACCCATTCTCAAGAAATCACATTAGGATTCTCTTTTTAACCTGTTCCTTAAAACACTAGTGCTTAGGAAATCTATTGGAGGCAGAAGCAGTCAAGGGTAGCTTAGGGTTAGGGTTAGGGTTAGGGTACGGCTTAGGGTACGGGTTCTGGGAGGGGTTCGGGTACGGCATAGGGTATGGGCTAGGGTTAGGGTTAGGGTTAGTGTTAGGGTTAGGGCTCGGTTTAGGGTACGGGTTAGGATTAGGGCACGCGTTAGGGTTAGGGTAGGGGTTAGGGTTAGGGTACGCGTTAGGGTTAGGGTAGTTATTAAGCCTATCCCACTCTCTAGATACCCCTTAGCACGCAAAGGAATATTATTTGGGGGTCCAGCCATGGAGAAGAGTTTAGACACTAGGATAAGATAAGGAACACACCCATTCTCAAGAAATCACATTAGGATTCTCTTTTTAACCTGTTCCTTAAAACACTAGTGCTTAGGAAATCTATTGGAGGCAGAAGCAGTCAAGGGTCGCTTAAGGTTAGGGTTAGGGTTAGGGTTAGGGTTAGGGTACGGCTTAGGGTACGGGTTCGGGGAGGGGTTCGGGTACGGCGTAGGGTATGGTCTAGGGTTAGGGTTAGTGTTAGGGTTAGGGCTCGGTTTAGGGTACGGGTTAGGATTAGGGTACGCGTTAGGGTTAGGGTAGGGGTTAGGGTTAGGGTACGCGTTAGGGTTAGGGTAGTTATTAAACCTATCCCACTCTCTAGATACCCCTTAGCACGTAAAGGAATATTATTTGGGGGTCCAGCCATGGAGAAGAGTTTAGACACTAGGATAAGATAAGGAACACACCCATTCTCAAGAAATCACATTAGGATTCTCTTTTTAACCTGTTCCTTAAAACACTAGTGCTTAGGAAATCTATTGGAGGCAGAAGCAGTCAAGGGTAGCTTAGGGTTAGGGTTAGGGTTAGGGTTAGGGTTAGGGTACGGCTTAGGGTACGGGTTCGGGGAGGGGTTCGGGTACGGCGTAGGGTATGGGCTAGGGTTAGGGTTAGTGTTAGGGTTAGGGCTCGGTTTAGGGTACGGGTTAGGATTAGGGTACGCGTTAGGGTTAGGGTAGGGGTTAGGGTTAGGGTACGCGTTAGGGTTAGGGTAGTTATTAAACCTATCCCACTCTCTAGATACCCCTTAGCACGTAAAGGAATATTATTTGGGGGTCCAGCCATGGAGAAGAGTTTAGACACTAGGATAAGATAAGGAACACATCCATTCTCAAGAAATCACATTAGGATTCTCTTTTTAACCTGTTCCTTAAAACACTAGTGCTTAGGAAATCTATTGGAGGCAGAAGCAGTCAAGGGTAGCTTAGGGTTAGGGTTAGGGTTAGGGTTAGGGTTAGGGTACGGCTTAGGGTACGGGTTCGGGGAGGGGTTCGGGTACGGCGTAGGGTATGGGCTAGGGTTAGGGTTAGGGTTAGTGTTAGGGTTAGGGCTCGGTTTAGGGTACGGGTTAGGATTAGGGTACGCGTTAGGGTTAGGGTAGGGGTTAGGGTTAGGGTACGCGTTAGGGTTAGGGTAGTTATTAAACCTATCCCACTCTCTAGATACCCCTTAGCACGTAAAGGAATATTATTTGGGGGTCCAGCCATGGAGAAGAGTTTAGACACTAGGATAAGATAAGGAACACACCCATTCTCAAGAAATCACATTAGGATTCTCTTTTTAACCTGTTCCTTAAAACACTAGTGCTTAGGAAATCTATTGGAGGCAGAAGCAGTCAAGGGTAGCTTAGGGTTAGGGTTAGGGTTAGGGTTAGGGTTAGGGTACGGCTTAGGGTACGGGTTCGGGGAGGGGTTCGGGTACGGCGTAGGGTATGGGCTAGGGTTAGGGTTAGGGTTAGTGTTAGGGTTAGGGCTCGGTTTAGGGTACGGGTTAGGATTAGGGTACGCGTTAGGGTTAGGGTAGGGGTTAGGGTTAGGGTACGCGTTAGGGTTAGGGTAGTTATTAAACCTATCTGACTCTCTAGATACCCCTTAGCACGTAAAGGAATATTATTTGGGGGTCCAGCCATGGAGAAGAGTTTAGACACTAGGATAAGATAAGGAACACACCCATTCTCAAGAAATCACATTAGGATTCTCTTTTTAACCTGTTCCTTAAAACACTAGTGCTTAGGAAATCTATTGGAGGCAGAAGCAGTCAAGGGTAGCTTAGGGTTAGGGTTAGGGTTAGGGTACGGCTTAGGGTACGGGTTCTGGGAGGGGTTCGGGTACGGCATAGGGCATGGGCTAGGGTTAGGGTTAGGGTTAGTGTTAGGGTTAGGGCTCGGTTTAGGGTACGGGTTAGGATTAGGGCACGCGTTAGGGTTAGGGTAGGGGTTAGGGTTAGGGTACGCGTTAGGGTTAGGGTAGTTATTAAGCCTATCCCACTCTCTAGATACCCCTTAGCACGCAAAGGAATATTATTTGGGGGTCCAGCCATGGAGAAGAGTTTAGACACTAGGATAAGATAAGGAACACACCCATTCTCAAGAAATCACATTAGGATTCTCTTTTTAACCTGTTCCTTAAAACACTAGTGCTTAGGAAATCTATTGGAGGCAGAAGCAGTCAAGGGTCGCTTAAGGTTAGGGTTAGGGTTAGGGTTAGGGTTAGGGTACGGCTTTGGGTACGGGTTCGGGGAGGGGTTCGGGTACGGCGTAGGGTATGGTCTAGGGTTAGGGTTAGGGTTAGTGTTAGGGTTAGGGCTCGGTTTAGGGTACGGGTTAGGATTAGGGTACGCGTTAGGGTTAGGGTAGGGGTTAGGGTTAGGGTACGCGTTAGGGTTAGGGTAGTTATTAAACCTATCCCACTCTCTAGATACCCCTTAGCACGTAAAGGAATATTATTTGGGGGTCCAGCCATGGAGAAGAGTTTAGACACTAGGATAAGATAAGGAACACACCCATTCTCAAGAAATCACATTAGGATTCTCTTTTTAACCTGTTGCTTAAAACACTAGTGCTTAGGAAATCTATTGGAGGCAGAAGCAGTCAAGGGTAGCTTAGGGTTAGGGTTAGGGTTAGGGTTAGGGTTAGGGTACGGCTTAGGGTACGGGTTCGGGGAGGGGTTCGGGTACGGCGTAGGGTATGGGCTAGGGTTAGGGTTAGGGTTAGTGTTAGGGTTAGGGCTCGGTTTAGGGTACGGGTTAGGATTAGGGTACGCGTTAGGGTTAGGGTAGGGGTTAGGGTTAGGGTACGCGTTAGGGTTAGGGTAGTTATTAAACCTATCCCACTCTCTAGATACCCCTTAGCACGTAAAGGAATATTATTTGGGGGTCCAGCCATGGAGAAGAGTTTAGACACTAGGATAAGATAAGGAACACACCCATTCTCAAGAAATCACATTAGGATTCTCTTTTTAACCTGTTCCTTAAAACACTAGTGCTTAGGAAATCTATTGGAGGCAGAAGCAGTCAAGGGTAGCTTAGGGTTAGGGTTAGGGTTAGGGTTAGGGTTAGGGTACGGCTTAGGGTACGGGTTCGGGGAGGGGTTCGGGTACGGCGTAGGGTATGGGCTAGGGTTAGGGTTAGGGTTAGTGTTAGGGTTAGGGCTCGGTTTAGGGTACGGGTTAGGATTAGGGTACGCGTTAGGGATAGGGTAGGGGTTAGCGTTAGGGTATGCGTTAGGGTTAGGGTAGTTATTAAACCTATCCCACTCTCTAGATACCCCTTAGCACGTAAAGGAATATTATTTGGGGGTCCAGCCATGGAGAAGAGTTTAGACACTAGGATAAGATAAGGAACACACCCATTCTCAAGAAATCACATTAGGATTCTCTTTTTAACCTGTTCCTTAAAACACTAGTGCTTAGGAAATCTATTGGAGGCAGAAGCAGTCAAGGGTAGCTTAGGGTTAGGGTTAGGGTTAGGGTTAGGGTTAGGGTACAGCTTAGGGTACGGGTTCGGGGAGGGGTTCGGGTACGGCGTAGGGTATGGGCTAGGGTTAGGGTTAGGGTTAGTGTTAGGGTTAGGGCTCGGTTTAGGGTACGGGTTAGGATTAGGGTACGCGTTAGGGATAGGGTAGGGGTTAGGGTTAGGGTACGCGTTAGGGTTAGGGTAGTTATTAAACCTATCCCACTCTCTAGATACCCCTTAGCACGTAAAGGAATATTATTTGGGGGTCCAGCTATGGAGAAGAGTTTAGACACTAGGATAAGATAAGGAACACACCCATTCTCAAGAAATCACATTAGGATTCTCTTTTTAACCTGTTCCTTAAAACACTAGTGCTTAGGAAATCTATTGGAGGCAGAAGCAGTCAAGGGTAGCTTAGGGTTAGGGTTAGGGTTAGGGTTAGGGTTAGGGTACGGCTTAGGGTACGGGTTCGGGGAGGGGTTCGGGTACGGCATAGGGTATGGGCTAGGGTTAGGGTTAGGGTTAGTGTTAGGGTTAGGGCTCGGTTTAGGGTACGGGTTAGGATTAGGGTACGTGTTAGGGTTAGGGTAGGGGTTAGGGTTAGGGTACGCGTTAGGGTTAGGGTAGTTATTAAGCCTATCCCACTCTCTAGATACCCCTTAGCACGCAAAGGAATATTATTTGGGGGTCCAGCCATGGAGAAGAGTTTAGACACTAGGATAAGATAAGGAACACACCCATTCTCAAGAAATCACATTAGGATTCTCTTTTTAACCTGTTCCTTAAAACACTAGTGCTTAGGAAATCTATTGGAGGCAGAAGCAGTCAAGGGTCGCTTAAGGTTAGGGTTAGGGTTAGGGTTAGGGTTAGGGTACGGCTTAGGGTTAGGGTTAGGGTTAGGGTTAGGGTTAGGGTTAGGGTACGGCTTAGGGTACGGGTTCGGGGAGGGTTTCGGGTACGGCGTAGGGTATGGGCTAGGGTTAGGGTTAGGGTTAGTGTTAGGGTTAGGGCTCGGTTTAGGGTACGGGTTAGGATTAGGGTACGCGTTAGGGTTAGGGTAGGGGTTAGGGTTAGGGTACGCGTTAGGGTTAGGGTAGTTATTAAACCTATCCGACTCTCTAGATACCCCTTAGCACGTAAAGGAATATTATTTGGGGGTCCAGCCATGGAGAAGAGTTTAGACACTAGGATAAGATAAGGAACACACCCATTCTCAAGAAATCACATTAGGATTCTCTTTTTAACCTGTTCCTTAAAACACTAGTGCTTAGGAAATCTATTGGAGGCAGAAGCAGTCAAGGGTAGCTTAGGGTTAGGGTTAGGGTTAGGGTTAGGGTTAGGGTACGGCTTAGGGTACGGGTTCGGGGAGGGGTTCGGGTACGGCATAGGGTATGGGCTAGGGTTAGGGTTAGGGTTAGTGTTAGGGTTAGGGCTCGGTTTAGGGTACGGGTTAGGATTAGGGTACGCGTTAGGGTTAGGGTAGGGGTTAGGGTTAGCGTACGCGTTAGGGTTAGGGTAGTTATTAAACCTATCCGACTCTCTAGATACCCCTTAGCACGTAAAGGAATATTATTTTGGGGTCCAGCCATGGAGAAGAGTTTAGACACTAGGATAAGATAAGGAACACACCCATTCTCAAGAAATCACATTAGGATTCTCTTTTTAACCTGTTCCTTAAAACACTAGTGCTTAGGAAATCTATTGGAGGCAGAAGCAGTCAAGGGTAGCTTAGGGATAGGGTTAGGGTTAGGGTTAGGGTTAGGGTACGCCTTAGGGTACGGGTTCGGGGAGGGGTTCGGGTACGGCGTAGGGTATGGGCTAGGGTTAGGGTTAGGGTTAGTGTTAGGGTTAGGGCTCGGTTTAGGGTACGGGTTAGGATTAGGGTACGCGTTAGGGATAGGGTAGGGGTTAGGGTTAGGGTACGCGTTAGGGATAGGGTAGTTATTAAACCTATCCCACTCTCTAGATACCCCTTAGCACGTAAAGGAATATTATTTGGGGGTCCAGCAATGGAGAAGAGTTTAGACACTAGGATAAGATAAGGAACACACCCATTCTCAAGAAATCACATTAGGATTCTCTTTTTAACCTGTTCCTTAAAACACTAGTGCTTAGGAAATCTATTGGAGGCAGAAGCAGTCAAGGGTAGCTTAGGGTTAGGGTTAGGGTTAGGGTTAGGGTTAGGGTACGGCTTAGGGTACGGGTTCGGGGAGGGGTTCGGGTACGGCGTAGGGTATGGGCTAGGGTTAGGGTTAGGGTTAGTGTTAGGGTTAGGGCTCGGTTTAGGGTACGGGTTAGGATTAGGGTACGCGTTAGGGTTAGGGTAGGGGTTAGGGTTAGGGTTAGGGTACGCGTTAGGGTTAGGGTAGTTATTAAACCTATCCGACTCTCTAGATACCCCTTAGCACGTAAAGGAATATTATTTGGGGGTCCAGCCATGGAGAAGAGTTTAGACACTAGGATAAGATAAGGAACACACCCATTCTCAAGAAATCACATTAGGATTCTCTTTTTAACCTGTTCCTTAAAACACTAGTGCTTAGGAAATCTATTGGAGGCAGAAGCAGTCAAGGGTAGCTTAGGGTTAGGGTTAGGGTTAGGGTTAGGGTTAGGGTACGGCTTAGGGTACGGGTTCGGGGAGGGGTTCGGGTACGGCGTAGGGTATGGGCTAGGGTTAGGGTTAGGGTTAGTGTTAGGGTTAGGGCTCGGTTTAGGGTACGGGTTAGGATTAGGGTACGCGTTAGGGTTAGGGTAGGGGTTAGGGTTAGGGTACGCGTTAGGGTTAGGGTAGTTATTAAACCTATCCCACTCTCTAGATACCCCTTAGCACGTAAAGGAATATTATTTGGGGGTCCAGCCATGGAGAAGAGTTTAGACACTAGGATAAATAAGGAACACACCCATTCTCAAGAAATCACATTAGGATTCTCTTTTTAACCTGTTCCTTAAAACACTAGTGCTTAGGAAATCTATTGGAGGCAGAAGCAGTCAAGGGTAGCTTAGGGTTAGGGTTAGGGTTAGGATTAGGGTTAGGGTACGGCTTAGGGTACGGGTTCGGGGAGGGGTTCGGGTACGGCATAGGGTATGGGCTAGGGTTAGGGTTAGGGTTAGTGTTAGGGTTAGGGCTCGGTTTAGGGTACGGGTTAGGATTAGGGTACGCGTTAGGGTTAGGGAAGTTATTAAACCTATCCCACTCTCTAGATACCCCTTAGCACGTAAAGGAATATTATTTGGGGGTCCAGCCATGGAGAAGAGTTTAGACACTAGGATAAGATAAGGAACACACCCATTCTCAAGAAATCACATTAGGATTCTCTTTTTAACCTGTTCCTTAAAACACTAGTGCTTAGGAAATCTATTGGAGGCAGAAGCAGTCAAGGGTAGCTTAGGGTTAGGGTTAGGGTTAGGGTTAGGGTTAGGGTACGGCTTAGGGTACGGGTTCGGGGAGGGGTTCGGGTACGGCGTAGGGTATGGGCTAGGGTTAGGGTTAGGGTTAGTGTTAGGGTTAGGGCTCGGTTTAGGGTACGGGTTAGGATTAGGGTACGCGTTAGGGTTAGGGTAGGGGTTAGGGTTAGGGTACGCGTTAGGGTTAGGGTAGTTATTAAACCTATCCCACTCTCTAGATACCCCTTAGCACGTAAAGGAATATTATTTGGGGGTCCAGCCATGGAGAAGAGTTTAGACACTAGGATAAGATAAGGAACACACCCATTCTCAAGAAATCACATTAGGATTCTCTTTTTAACCTGTTCCTTAAAACACTAGTGCTTAGGAAATCTATTGGAGGCAGAAGCAGTCAAGGGTAGCTTAGGGTTAGGGTTAGGGTTAGGGTTAGGGTTAGGGTACGGCTTAGGGTACGGGTTCGGGGAGGGGTTCGGGTACGGCGTAGGGTATGGGCTAGGGTTAGGGTTAGGGTTAGTGTTAGGGTTAGGGCTCGGTTTAGGGTACGGGTTAGGATTAGGGTAGTTATTAAACCTATCCCACTCTCTAGATACCCCTTAGTACGTAAAGGAATATTATTTGGGGGTCCAGCCATGGAGAAGAGTTTAGACACTAGGATAAGATAAGGAACACACCCATTCTCAAGAAATCACATTAGGATTCTCTTTTTAACCTGTTCCTTAAAACACTAGTGCTTAGGAAATCTATTGGAGGCAGAAGCAGTCAAGGGTAGCTTAGGGTTAGGGTTAGGGTTAGGGTTAGGGTTAGGGTACGGCTTAGGGTACGGGTTCGGGGAGGGGTTCGGGTGCGGCGTAGGGTATGGGCTAGGGTTAGGGTTAGGGTTAGTGTTAGGGTTAGGGCTCGGTTTAGGGTACGGGTTAGGATTAGGGTACGCGTTAGGGTTAAGGTAGGGGTTAGGGTTAGGGTACGCGTTAGGGTTAGGGTAGTTATTAAACCTATCCCACTCTCTAGATACCCCTTAGCACGTAAAGGAATATTATTTGGGGGTCCAGCCATGGAGAAGAGTTTAGACACTAGGATAAGATAAGGAACACACCCATTCTCAAGAAATCACATTAGGATTCTCTTTTTAACCTGTTCCTTAAAACACTAGTGCTTAGGAAATCTATTGGAGGCAGAAGCAGTCGAGGGTAGCTTAGGGTTAGGGTTAGGGTTAGGGTTAGGGTTAGGGTACGGCTTAGGGTACGGGTTCGGGGAGGGTTTCGGGTACGGCGTAGGGTATGGGCTAGGGTTAGGGTTAGGGTTAGTGTTAGGGTTAGGGCTCGGTTTAGGGTACGGGTTAGGATTAGGGTACGCGTTAGGGTTAGGGTAGGGGTTAGGGTTAGGGTACGCGTTAGGGTTAGGGTAGTTATTAAACCTATCCGACTCTCTAGATACCCCTTAGCACGTAAAGGAATATTATTTGGGGGTCCAGCCATGGAGAAGAGTTTAGACACTAGGATAAGATAAGGAACACACCCATTCTCAAGAAATCACATTAGGATTCTCTTTTTAACCTGTTCCTTAAAACACTAGTGCTTAGGAAATCTATTGGAGGCAGAAGCAGTCAAGGGTAGCTTAGGGTTAGGGTTAGGGTTAGGGTTAGGGTTAGGGTACGGCTTAGGGTACGGGTTCGGGGAGGGGTTCGGGTACGGCATAGGGTATGGGCTAGGGTTAGGGTTAGGTTTAGTGTTAGGGTTAGGGCTCGGTTTAGGGTACGGGTTAGGATTAGGGTACGCGTTAGGGTTAGGGTAGGGGTTAGGGTTAGGGTACGCGTTAGGGTTAGGGTAGTTATTAAACCTATCCGACTCTCTAGATACCCCTTAGCACGTAAAGGAATATTATTTGGGGGTCCAGCCATGGAGAAGAGTTTAGACACTAGGATAAGATAAGGAACACACCCATTCTCAAGAAATCACATTAGGATTCTCTTTTTAACCTGTTCCTTAAAACACTAGTGCTTAGGAAATCTATTGGAGGCAGAAGCAGTCAAGGGTAGCTTAGGGATAGGGTTAGGGTTAGGGTTAGGGTTAGGGTACGCCTTAGGGTACGGGTTCGGGGAGGGGTTCGGGTACGGCGTAGGGTATGGGCTAGGGTTAGGGTTAGGGTTAGTGTTAGGGTTAGGGCTCGGTTTAGGGTACGGGTTAGGATTAGGGTACGCGTTAGGGATAGGGTAGGGGTTAGGGTTAGGGTACGCGTTAGGGATAGGGTAGTTATTAAACCTATCCCACTCTCTAGATACCCCTTAGCACGTAAAGGAATATTATTTGGGGGTCCAGCCATGGAGAAGAGTTTAGACACTAGGATAAGATAAGGAACACACCCATTCTCAAGAAATCACATTAGGATTCTCTTTTTAACCTGTTCCTTAAAACACTAGTGCTTAGGAAATCTATTGGAGGCAGAAGCAGTCAAGGGTAGCTTAGGGTTAGGGTTAGGGTTAGGGTTAGGGTTAGGGTACGGCTTAGGGTACGGGTTCGGGGAGGGGTTCGGGTACGGCGTAGGGTATGGGCTAGGGTTAGGGTTAGGGTTAGTGTTAGGGTTAGGGCTCGGTTTAGGGTACGGGTTAGGATTAGGGTACGCGTTAGGGTTAGGGTAGGGGTTAGGGTTAGGGTACGCGTTAGGGTTAGGGTAGTTATTAAACCTATCCGACTCTCTAGATACCCCTTAGCACGTAAAGGAATATTATTTGGGGGTCCAGCCATGGAGAAGAGTTTAGACACTAGGATAAGATAAGGAACACACCCATTCTCAAGAAATCACATTAGGATTCTCTTTTTAACCTGTTCCTTAAAACACTAGTGCTTAGGAAATCTATTGGAGGCAGAAGCAGTCAAGGGTAGCTTAGGGTTAGGGTTAGGGTTAGGGTTAGGGTTAGGGTTAGGGTACGGCTTAGGGTACGGGTTCGGGGAGGGGTTCGGGTACGGCGTAGGGTATGGGCTAGGGTTAGGGTTAGGGTTAGTGTTAGGGTTAGGGCTCGGTTTAGGGTACGGGTTAGGATTAGGGTACGCGTTAGGGTTAGGGTAGGGGTTAGGGTTAGGGTACGCGTTAGGGTTAGGGTAGTTATTAAACCTATCCCACTCTCTAGATACCCCTTAGCACGTAAAGGAATATTATTTGGGGGTCCAGCCATGGAGAAGAGTTTAGACACTAGGATAAATAAGGAACACACCCATTCTCAAGAAATCACATTAGGATTCTCTTTTTAACCTGTTCCTTAAAACACTAGTGCTTAGGAAATCTATTGGAGGCAGAAGCAGTCAAGGGTAGCTTAGGGTTAGGGTTAGGGTTAGGGTTAGGGTTAGGGTACGGCTTAGGGTACGGGTTCGGGGAGGGGTTCGGGTACGGCGTAGGGTATGGGCTAGGGTTAGGGTTAGGGTTAGTGTTAGGGTTAGGGCTCGGTTTAGGGTACGGGTTAGGATTAGGGTACGCGTTAGGGTTAGGGTAGGGGTTAGGGTTAGGGTACGCGTTAGGGTTAGGGTAGTTATTAAACCTATCCGACTCTCTAGATACCCCTTAGCACGTAAAGGAATATTATTTGGGGGTCCAGCCATGGAGAAGAGTTTAGACACTAGGATAAGATAAGGAACACACCCATTCTCAAGAAATCACATTAGGATTCTCTTTTTAACCTGTTCCTTAAAACACTAGTGCTTAGGAAATCTATTGGAGGCAGAAGCAGTCAAGGGTAGCTTAGGGTTAGGGTTAGGGTTAGGGTTAGGGTTAGGGTACGGCTTAGGGTACGGGTTCGGGGAGGGGTTCGGGTACGGCGTAGGGTATGGGCTAGGGTTAGGGTTAGGGTTAGTGTTAGGGTTAGGGCTCGGTTTAGGGTACGGGTTAGGATTAGGGTACGCGTTAGGGTTAGGGTAGGGGTTAGGGTTAGGGTACGCGTTAGGGTTAGGGTAGTTATTAAACCTATCCCACTCTCTAGATACCCCTTAGCACGTAAAGGAATATTATTTGGGGGTCCAGCCATGGAGAAGAGTTTAGACACTAGGATAAATAAGGAACACACCCATTCTCAAGAAATCACATTAGGATTCTCTTTTTAACCTGTTCCTTAAAACACTAGTGCTTAGGAAATCTATTGGAGGCAGAAGCAGTCAAGGGTAGCTTAGGGTTAGGGTTAGGGTTAGGGTTAGGGTTAGGGTACGGCTTAGGGTACGGGTTCGGGGAGGGGTTCGGGTACGGCATAGGGTATGGGCTAGGGTTAGGGTTAGGGTTAGTGTTAGGGTTAGGGCTCGGTTTAGGGTACGGGTTAGGATTAGGGTACGCGTTAGGGTTAGGGTAGGGGTTAGGGTTAGGGTACGCGTTAGGGTTAGGGTAGTTATTAAACCTATCCGACTCTCTAGATACCCCTTAGCACGTAAAGGAATATTATTTGGGGGTCCAGCCATGGAGAAGAGTTTAGACACTAGGATAAGATAAGGAACACACCCATTCTCAAGAAATCACATTAGGATTCTCTTTTTAACCTGTTCCTTAAAACACTAGTGCTTAGGAAATCTATTGGAGGCAGAAGCAGTCAAGGGTAGCTTAGGGTTAGGGTTAGGGTTAGGGTTAGGGTTAGGGAACGCCTTAGGGTACGGGTTCGGGGAGGGGTTCGGGTACGTCGTAGGGTATGGGCTAGGGTTAGGGTTAGGGTTAGTGTTAGGGTTAGGGCTCGGTTTAGGGTACGGGTTAGGATTAGGGTAGTTATTAAACCTATCCCACTCTCTAGATACCCCTTAGTACGTAAAGGAATATTATTTGGGGGTCCAGCCATGGAGAAGAGTTTAGACACTAGGATAAGATAAGGAACACACCCATTCTCAAGAAATCACATTAGGATTCTCTTTTTAACCTGTTACTTAAAACACTAGTGCTTAGGAAATCTATTGGAGGCAGAAGCAGTCAAGGGTAGCTTAGGGTTAGGGTTAGGGTTAGGGTTAGGGTTAGGGTACGGCTTAGGGTACGGGTTCGGGGAGGGGTTCGGGTACGGCGTAGGGTATGGGCTAGGGTTAGGTTTAGGGTTAGGGCTCGGTTTAGGGTACGGGTTAGGATTATGGTACGCGTTAGGGTTAGGGTAGGGGTTAGGGTTAGGGTACGTGTTAGGGTGAGGGTAGTTATTAAACCTATCACACTCTCTAGATACCCCTTAGCACATAAAGGAATATTATTTGGGGGTCCAGCCATGGAGAAGAGTTTAGACACGAGGAGAAGATAAGGAACACACCCATTATAAAGAAATCACATTAGGATTCTCTTTTTAACATGTTCCTTAAAACACTAGTGCTTAGGAAATCTATTGGAGGCAGAAGCCGTCAAGGGTAGCTTAGGGTTAGGGTTAGGGTTAGGTTTAGGGTGAGGGTTAGGGTACGGCTTAGGGCACGGGTTCGGGGAGGGGTTCGGGTAGGGCGTAGGGTATGGGTTAGGGTTAGGGTTAGGGTTAGTGTTAGGGTTAGGGCTCGGTTTAGGGTACGGGTTAGGATTAGGGTACGCGTTAGCGTTAGTGTACGCGTTAGGGTGAGGGTAGTTATTAAACCTATCCCACTCTCTAGATACCCCTTAGCACGTACAGGAATATTATTGGGGGTCCAGCCATGGAGAAGAGTTTAGACACTAGGAGAAGATAAGGAACACACCCATTATCACGAAATCACATTGGGATTCTCTTTTTAACCTGTTCCTTAAAACACTAGTGCTTAGGAAATCTATTGGAGGCAGAAGCAGTCAAGGGTAGCTTAGGGTTAGGGTTAGGGTTAGGGTGAGGGTTAGGGTATGGCTTAGGGTACGGGTTCGGGGAGGGGTTCGGGTAGGGTGTAGGGTATGGGTTAGGGTTAAGGTTAGGGTTAGTGTTAGCGTTAGGGCTCGGTTTAGGGTACGGGTTAGGATTAGGGTACGCGTTAGTGTTAGGGTAGTGGTTAGGGTTAGGGTACGCGTTAGGGTGGGGGTAGTTATTAAACCTATCACACTCTCTAGATACCCCTTAGCACGTAAAGGAATATTATTTGGGCGTCCAGCCATGGAGAAGGGTTTAGACACTAGGAGAAGATAAGGAACACACCCATTATCAAGAAATCACAATATGATTCTCTTTTTAAACTGTTCCTTAAAACACTAGTGGTGAGGAAATCTATTGGAGGCAGAAGCAATCAAGGGTAGCTTAGGGTTAGGGTTATGGTTAGGGTGAGGGTTAGGGTACGGCTTAGGGTACGGGTTCGGGTAGGGATTCGGGTAGGGCGTAGGGTATGGGTTAGAGTTAGGGTTAGGGTTTGTGTTAGGGTTAGGAATCGGTTAAGGGTTCGGGTTAGGATTAGGGCACGCGTTAGTGTTAGGTTAGGGGTTAGGGTTAGGGTACGCTTTAGGGTGAGGGTAGTTATTAAACCTATCCCACTCTCTAGATACCCCTTAGCACGTAAAGGAATATTATTTGGGGGTCCAGCCATGGAGAAGGGTTTAGACACTAGGAGAAGATAAGGAACACACCCATTATCACGAAATCACATTAGGATTCTCTTTTTAACCTGTTCCTTAAAACACTAGTGCTTAGGAAATCTATTGGAGGCAGAAGCCGTCAAGGGTAGCTTAGGGTTAGGGTTATGGTTAGGGTGAGGGTTAGGGTACGGCTTAGGGTACGGGTTCGGGTAGGGATTCGGGTAGGGCGTAGGGTATGGGTTAGAGTTAGGGTTAGGGTTTGTGTTAGGGTTAGGGATCGGTTAAGGGTTCGGGTTAGGATTAGGGCACGCGTTAGTGTTAGGGTAGGGGTTAGGGTTAGGGTACGCGTTAGGGTGAGGGTAGTTAATAAACCTATCCCACTCTCTAGATACCCCTTAGCACGTATAGGAATATTATTTGGGGGTCCAGCCATGGAGAAGAGTTTAGACACTAGGAGAAGATAAGGAACACACCCATTATCACGGAATCACATTAGGATTCTCTTTTTAACCTGTTCCTTAAAACACTAGTGCTTCGGAAATCTATTGGAGGCAGAAGCAGTCAAGGGTAGCTTAGGGTTAGGGTTAGGGTTAGGGTGAGGGCTAGGGTATGGCTTAGGGTACGGGTTCGGGGAGGGGTTCGGGTAGGGCGTAGGGTATGGGTTAGGGTTAGGGTTAGGGTTAGTGTTAGGGTTAGGGCTCGGTTTAGGGTACGGGTTAGGATTAGGGTACGCGTTAGCGTTAGTGTACGCATTAGGGTGAGGGTAGTTATTAAACCTATCCCACTCTCTAGATACCCCTTAGCACGTACAGGAATATTATTGGGGGTCCAGCCATGGAGAAGAGTTTAGACACTAGGAGAAAATAAGGAACAAACCCATTATCACGAAATCACATTAGGATTCTCTTTTTAACCTGTTCCTTAAAACACTAGTGCTTAGGAAATCTATTGGAGGCAGAAGCAGTCAAGGGTAGCTTAGGGTTAGGGTTAGGGTTAGGGTGAGGGTTAGGGTATGGCTTAGGGTACGGGTTCGGGGAGGGGTTCGGGTAGGGCGTAGGGTATGGGTTAGGGTTAGGGTTAGGGTTAGTGTTAGGTTTAGGGCTCGGTTTAGGGTACGGGTTAGGATTAGGGTACGCGTTAGTGTTAGGGTAGTGGTTAGGGTTAGGGTACGCGTTAGGGTGGGGGTAGTTATTAAACCTATCACACTCTCTAGATACCCCTTAGCACGTAAAGGAATATTATTTGGGGGTCCAGCCTTTTAAAAGAGTTTAGACACGAGGAGAATATAAGGAACACACCCATTATCAAGAAATCACATTAGGATTCTCTTTTTAACCTGTTCCTTAAAACACTAGTGCTTAGGAAATCTATTGGAGGCAGAAGAAGTCAAGGGTAGCTTAGGGTTAGGGTTAGGGTTAGGGTGAGGGTTAGGGTACGGCTTAGGGTACGGGTTCGGGGAGGGGTTCGGGTAGGGCGTAGGGTATGGGTTAGGGTTAGGGTTAGGGCTAGTTTTAGGGTTAGGGCTCGGTTTAGAGTACGGGTTAGGATTAGGGTATGCGTTAGGGTTAGGGTTAGGATACGCGTTAGAGTGAGGGTAGTTATTAAACCTATCCCACTCTCTAGATAGCCCTTAGCACGTAAAGGAATATTATTTGGGGGTCCAGCCATGGAGAAGAGTTTAGACACGAGGAGAAGATAAGGAACACACCCATTATCAAGAAATCACATTAGGATTCTCTTTTTAACCTGTTCCTTAAATCACTAGTGCTTAGGAAATCTATTGGAGGCAGAAGCCGTCAAGGGTAGCTTAGGGTTAGGGTTAGGGTTAGGGTGAGGGTTAGGGTACGGCTTAGGGTACGGGTTCGGGGAGGGGTTCAGGTAGGGCGTAGGGTATGGGTTAGAGTTCGGGTTAGGGTTAGTGTTAGGGTTAGGGCTCGGTTTAGGGTACGGGTTAGGATTAGGGTACGCGTTAGTGTTAGTGTAGGGGTTAGGGTTAGGGTACGCTTTAGGGTGAGGGTAGTTATTAAACCTGTCCCACTCTCTAGATACCCCTTAGCACGTAAAGGAATATTATTTGGGCGTCCAGCCATGGAGAAGGGTTTAGACACTAGGAGAAGATAAGGAACACACCCATTATCAAGAAATCACAATATGATTCTCTTTTTAAACTGTTCCTTAAAACACTAGTGGTTAGGAAATCTATTGGAGGCAGAAGCAGTCAAGGGTAGCTTAGGGTTAGGGTTAGGGTTGGGTGAGGGTTAGGGTACGGCTTAGGGTACGGGTTCGGGGAGGGGTTCGGGTAGGGCGCAGGGTATGGGTTAGGTTTAGAGTTAGGGTTAGTGTTAGGGTTAGGGCTCGGTTTAGGGTACGGGTTAGGATTAGGGTACTCGTTAGGTTTAGGGTAGCGGTTAGGGTTAGGGTACGCGTTAGGGTGAGGGTAGTTATTAAACCTATCACACTCTCTAGATACCCCTTAGCACGTAAAGGAATATTATTTGGGGGTCCAGCCATGGAGAAGAGTTTAGACACTAGGAGAAGATAAGGAACACACCCATTATCACGAAATCACATTAGGATTCTCTTTTTAACCTGTTCCTTAAAACACTAGTGCTTAGGAAATCTATTGGAGGCAGAAGCAGTCAAGGGTAGCTTAGGGTTAGGGTGAGGGTTAGGGTGAGGGTTAGGGTACGGCTTAGGGTACGGGTTCGGGGAGGGGTTCGGGTAGGGCGTAGGGTATGGGTTAGGGTTAGGGTTAGGGCTAGTGTTAGGGTTAGGGCTCGGTTTAGGGTACGGGTTAGGATTAGGGTACGCGTTAGGGTTAGGGTAGGGGTTAGGGTTAGGGTACGCGTTATGGTGAGGGTAGTTATTAAACCTATCCCACTCTCTAGATACGCCTTAGCACGTAAAGGAATATTATTTGGGGGTCCAGCCATGGAGAAGAGTTTAGACACGAGGAGAAAATAAGGAACACACCCATTATCAAGAAATCACATTAGGATTCTCTTTTTAACCTGTTCCTTAAAACACTAGTGCTTAGGAAATCTATTGGAGGCAGAAGCAGTCAAGAGTAGCTTAGGGTTAGGGTTAGGGTTAGGGTGAGGGCTAAGGTATGGCTTAGGGTACGGGTTCGTGGAGGGGTTCGGGTAGGGCATAAGGTATGGGTTAGGGTTAGGGTTAGGGTTAGTGTTAGGGTTAGGGCTCGGTTTAGGTACGGGTTAGGATTAGGGAACACGTTAGGGTTAGGGTAGGGGTTAGGGTTAGGGTACGTGTTAGGGTGAGGGTAGTTATTAAACCTATCACACTCTCTAGATACCCCTTAGCACATAAAGGAATATTATTTGGGGGTCCAGCCATGGAGAAGAGTTTAGACACGAGGAGAAGATAAGGAACACACCCATTATCAAGAAATCACATTAGGATTCTCTTTTTAACCTGTTCCTTAAAACACTAGTGCTTAGGAAATCTATTGGAGGCAGAAGCCGTCAAGGGTAGCTTAGGTTTAGGTTAGGGTTAGGGTGAGGGTTAGGGTACGGCTTAGGGTACGGGTTCGGGGAGGGGTTCGGGTAGGGCGTAGGGTATGGGTTAGGGTTAGGGTTAGGGCTAGGGTTAGGGTTAGGGCTCGGTTTAGGGTACGGGTTAGGATTAGGGTACGCGTTAGGGTTAGGGTAGGGGTTAGGGTTAGGGTACGCGTTAGGGTGAGGGTAGTTATTAAACCTATCCCACTCTCTAGATACCCCTTAGCACTTAAAGGAATATTATTTGGGGGTCCAGCCATGGAGAAGAGTTTAGACACGAGGAGAATATAAGGAACACACCCATTATCAAGAAATCACATTAGGATTCTCTTTTTAACCTGTTCCTTAAAACACTAGTGCTTAGGAAATCTATTGGAGGCAGAAGCAGTCAAGGGTAGCTTAGGGTTAGGGTTAAGGTGAGGGTTAGGGTACGGCTTAGGGTACGGGTTCGGGGAGGGGTTCGGGTAGAGCGTAGGGTATGTGTTAGGATTAGCGTTAGGGTTAGTGTTAGGGTTAGGGCTCGGTTTAGGGTACGGGTTAGGATTAGGGTACGCGTTAGGGTTAGGGTAGGGGTTAGGGTTAGGGTACGCGTTAGGGTGGGTGTAGATATTAAACCTATCACACTCTCTAGATACCCCTTAGCACGTAAAGGAATATTATTTGGGGGTCCAGCCATGGAGAAGAGTTTAGACACGAGGAGAAGATAAGGAACACACCCATTATCAAGAAATCACATTAGGATTCTCTTTTTAACCAGTTCCTTAAAACACTAGTGCTTAGGAAATCTATTGGAGGCAGAAGCCGTCAAGGGTAGCTTAGGGTTAGGGTTAGGGTTAGGGTGAGGCTTAGGGTACGGGTTAGGATTAGGGTATGCGTTAGGGTTAGGGTAGGGGTTAGGGTTAGGGTACGCGTTAGGGTGAGGGTAGTTATTAAACCTATCCCACTCTCTAGATACCCCTTAGCACGTAAAGGAATATTATTTGGGGGTCCAGCCATGGAGAAGAGTTTAGACACGAGGAGAAGATAAGGAACACACCCATTATCAATAAATCACATTAGGATTCTCTTTTTAACCTGTTCCTTAAATCACTAGTGCTTAGGAAATCTTTTGGAGGCAGAAGCCGTCAAGGGTAGCTTAGGGTTAGGGTGAGGGTTAGGGTACGGCTTAGGGTACGGGTTCGGGGAGGGGTTCGGGTAGGGCGTAGGGTATGGGTTAGGGTTAGGGTTAGAGTTAGTGTTAGGGTTAGGGCTCGGTTTAGGGTATGGGTTAGGATTAGGGTACGCGTTAGGGTTAGGGTAGGGGTTAGTGTTAGGGTACGCGTTAGGGTGAGGGTAGTTATTAAACCTATCCCACTCTCTAGATACCCCTTAGCACGTAAAGGAATATTATTTGGGGGTCCAGCCATGGAGAAGAGTTTAGACACTAGGAGAAGATAAGGAACACACCCATTATCACGAAATCACATTAGGATTCTCTTTTTAACCTGTTCCTTAAAACACTAGTGCTTAGGAAATCTATTGGAGGCAGAAGCAGTCAAGGGTAGCTTAGGGTTAGGTTTAGGGTTAGGGTGAGGGTTAGGGTACGGCTTAGGGTACGGGTTCGGGGAGGGATTCGGATAGGGCGTAGGGTATGGGTTAGAGTTAGGGTTAGGGTTAGTGTTAGGGTTAGGGCTCGGTTAAGGGTTCGGGTTAGGATTAGGGTACGCGTTATTGTTAAGGTAGCGGTTAGCGTTAGGGTACGCTTTAGGGTGAGGGTAGTTATTAAACCTATCCCACTCTCTAGATACCCCTTAGCACGTAAAGGAATATTATTTGGGGGTCCAGCCATGGAGAAGGGTTTAGACACTAGGAGAAGATAAGGAACACACCCATTATCAAGAAATCACAATATGATTCTCTTTTTAAACTGTTCCTTAAAACACTAATGGTTAGGAAATCTATTGGAGGCGGAAGCACTCAAGGGTAGCTTAGGGTTAGGGTTAGGGTTAGGGTGAGGTTTAGGGTACGGCTTAGGGTACGGGTTCGGGGAGGGATTCGGGTAGGGCGTAGGGTATGGGTTAGGGTTAGGGTTAGGGTTAGTGTTAGGGTTAGGGCTCGGTTTAGGGTATGGGTTAGGATTAGGGTACTCGTTAGGGTTAGGGTAGCGGTTAGGGTTAGGTTACGCGTTAGGGTGAGGGTAGTTATCAAACCTATCCCACTCTCTAGATACCCCTTAGCACGTAAAGGAATATTATTTGGGGGTCCAGCCATGGAGAAGAGTTTAGACACGAGGAGAAGATAAGGAACACACCCATTATCAAGAAATCACATTAGGATTCTCTTTTTAACCTGTTCCTTAAAACACTAGTGCTTAGGAAATCTATTGGAGGCAGAAGCAGTCAAGAGTAGCTTAGGGTTAGGGTTAGGGTTAGGGTGAGGGCTAAGGTATGGCTTAGGGTACGGGTTCGTGGAGGGGTTCGGGTAGGGCATAAGGTATGGGTTAGGGTTAGGGTTAGGGTTAGTGTTAGGGTTAGGGCTCGGTTTAGGTACGGGTTAGGATTAGGGAACACGTTAGGGTTAGGGTAGGGGTTAGGGTTAGGGTACGTGTTAGGGTGAGGGTAGTTATTAAACCTATCACACTCTCTAGATACCCCTTAGCACATAAAGGAATATTATTTGGGGGTCCAGCCATGGAGAAGAGTTTAGACACGAGGAGAAGATAAGGAACACACCCATTATCAAGAAATCACATTAGGATTCTCTTTTTAACCTGTTCCTTAAAACACTAGTGCTTAGGAAATCTATTGGAGGCAGAAGCCGTCAAGGGTAGCTTAGGTTTAGGTTAGGGTTAGGGTGAGGGTTAGGGTACGGCTTAGGGTACGGGTTCGGGGAGGGGTTCGGGTAGGGCGTAGGGTATGGGTTAGGGTTAGGGTTAGGGCTAGGGTTAGGGTTAGGGCTCGGTTTAGGGTACGGGTTAGGATTAGGGTACGCGTTAGGGTTAGGGTAGGGGTTAGGGTTAGGGTACGCGTTAGGGTGAGTGTAGTTATTAAACCTATCCCACTCTCTAGATACCCCTTAGCACTTAAAGGAATATTATTTGGGGGTCCAGCCATGGAGAAGAGTTTAGACACGAGGAGAATATAAGGAACACACCCATTATCAAGAAATCACATTAGGATTCTCTTTTTAACCTGTTCCTTAAAACACTAGTGCTTAGGAAATCTATTGGAGGCAGAAGCAGTCAAGGGTAGCTTAGGGTTAGGGTTAGGGTTAGGGTGAGGGTTAGGGTATGGCTTAGGGTACGGGTTCAGGGAGGGGTTCGGGTAGGGCGTAGGGTATGTGTTAGGGTTAGGGTTAGGGCTAGGGTTAGGGTTAGGGCTCGGTTTAGGGTACGGGTTAGGATTAGGGTACGCGTTAGGGTTAGGGTAGGGGTTAGGATTAGGGTACGCGATAGGGTGAGGGTAGTTATTAAACCTATCACACTCTCTAGATACCCCTTAGCACATAAAGGAATATTATTTGGGGGTCCATCCATGGAGAAGAGTTTAGACACGAGGAGAAGATAAGGAACACACCCATTATCAAGAAATCACATTAGGATTCTCTTTTTAACATGTTCCTTAAAACACTAGTGCTTAGGAAATCTATTGGAGGCAGAAGCCGTCAAGGGTAGCTTAGGGTTAGGGTTAGGGTTAGGGTGAGGGTTAGGGTACGGCTTAGGGCACTGGTTCGGGGAGGTGTTCGGGTAGGGCGTAGGGTATGGGTTAGGGTTAGGGTTAGGGTTAGTGTTAGGGTTAGGGCTCGGTTTAGGGTACGGGTTAGGATTAGGGTACGTGTTAGGGTTAGTGTACGCGTTAGGGTGAGGGTAGTTATTAAACCTATTCCACTCTCTAGATACCCCTTAGCACGTACAGGAATATTATTGGGGGTCCAGCCATGGAGAAGAGTTTAGACACTAGGAGAAGATAAGGAACACACCCATTATCACGAAATCACATTCGGATTCTCTTTTTAACCTGTTCCTTAAAACACTAGTGCTTAGGAAATCTATTGGAGGCAGAAGCCGTCAAGGGTAGCTTAGGGTTAGGTTTAGGGTTAGGGTGAGGGTTAGGGTACGGCTTAGGGTACGGGTTCGGGGAGGGATTCGGATAGGGCGTAGGGTATGGGTTAGAGTTAGGGTTAGGGTTAGTGTTAGGGTTAGGGCTCGGTTAAGGGTTCGGGTTAGGATTAGGGTACGCGTTATTGTTAAGGTAGCGGTTAGGGTTAGGGTACGCTTTAGGGTGAGGGTAGTTATTAAACCTATCCCACTCTCTAGATACCCCTTAGCACGTAAAGGAATATTATTTGGGGGTCCAGCCATGGAGAAGGGTTTAGACACTAGGAGAAGATAAGGAACACACCCATTATCAAGAAATCACAATATGATTCTCTTTTTAAACTGTTCCTTAAAACACTAGTGGTTAGGAAATCTATTGGAGGCGGAAGCACTCAAGGGTAGCAGAGGGTTAGGGTTAGGGTTAGGGTGAGGTTTAGGGTACGGCTTAGGGTACGGGTTCGGGGAGGGATTCGGGTAGGGCGTAGGGTATGGGTTAGGGTTAGGGTTAGGGTTAGTGTTAGGGTTAGGGCTCGGTTTTGGGGTATGGGTTAGGATTAGGGTACACGTTAGGGTTAGGGTACCGGTTAGGGTTAGGTTACGCGTTAGGGTGAGGGTAGTTATTAAACCTATCCCACTCTCTAGATACCCCTTAGCATGTAAAGGAATATTATTTGGGGGTCCAGCCATGGAGAAGAGTTTAGACACTAGGAGAAGATAAGGAACACACCCATTATCACGAAATCACATTAGGATTCTCTTTTTAACCTGTTCCTTAAAACACTAGTGCTTAGGAAATCTATTGGAGGCAGAAGCCGTCAAGGGTAGCTTAGGGTTAGGGTTAGGGTTAGGGTGAGGGTTAGGGTACGGCTTAGGGTACGGGTTCGGGAAGGGGTTCGGGTACGGCGTAGGGTATGGGTTAGGGTTAGGGTTATTGTTAGTGTTAGGGTTAGGTCTCGGTTTATGGTATGGGTTAGGATTAGGGTATGCGTTAGGGTTAGGGTAGGGGTTAGGGTTAGGGTACGCGTTAGGGTGAGGGTAGTTATTAAACCTATCCCACTCTCTAGATACCCCTTAGGACGTAAAAGAATATTATTTGGGGGTCCAGCCATGGAGAAGAGTTTAGACACCAGGATAAGATAAGGAACACACCCATTATCAAGAAGTCACATTAGGATTCTCTTTTGAACCTGATTTTTAAAACACTACTGTTTAGGAAATCTATTGCAGGCAGAAGCAGTCAAGGGTAGCTTAGCATTAGGGTTAGGGTTAGGGTACGGCTTAGGGTACGGGTTAGGTGAGGGGTTCGGGTAGGGCGTAAGGTATGGGTTAGGGTTAGGGTTAGGGTTAGTGTTAGGGTTAGGGCTCGGTTTAGGGTACGGTTTAGGATTAGTGTATGCGTTAGTGTTAGGGTAGGGGTTAGGGTTAGGGTACGCATTAGGGTTAGGGTAGTTATTAAACCTATCCCACTCTGTAGATTCCCCTTAGCACGTAAAGGAATATTATTTTGGGGTCCAGCCATGGAGAAGAGTTTCGACACTAGGATAAGATAAAGATCACACCCATTATAAAGAAATCACATTAGGATTCTCTTTTTAACCTATTCCTTAAAACACTAGTGCTGAGGAAATCTATAGGAGGCAGAAGCAGTCAAGGGTAGCTTAGGGTTAGGGTTAGGGTTAGGGTGAGGGTTAGGGTACGGGTTCGGGGACGGGTTCGGGAAGGGCGTAGGGTATGGGTTAGGATTAGGGTACGCGTTAGGGTTAGGGTAGGGGTTAGGGTTAGGGTACGCATTAGGGTGAGGGTAGTTATTAAACCTATCCCACTCTCTAGATACCCCTTAGCACGTAAAGGAATATTATTTGGGGGTCCAGCCATGGAGAAGAGTTTAGACACGAGGAGAAGATAAGGAACACACGCATTATCACGAAATCACATTAGGATTCTCTTTTTAACCTGTTCCTTAAAACACTAGTGCTTAGGAAATCTATTGGAGGCAGAAGCTGTCAAGGGTAGTTTAGGGTTAGGGTTTGGGTTAGGGTGAGGGCTAGGGTATGGCTTAGGGTACGGGTTCGGGGAGGGGTTCGGGTAGGGCGTAGGGTATGGGTTAGGGTTAGGGTTAGGGTTAGTGTTAGGATTAGGGCTCGGTTTAGGGTACGGGTTAGGATTAGGGTACGCGTTAGGGTTAGGGTAGGGGTTAGGGTTAGGGTACGCGATAGGGTGAGGGTAGTTATTAAACGTATCTCACTCTCTAGATACCCCTTAGCACATAAAGGAATATTATTTGGGGGTCCATCCATGGAGAAGAGTTTAGACACGAGGAGAAGATAAGGAACACACCCATTATCAAGAAATCACATTAGGATTCTCTTTTTAACATGTTCCTTAAAACACTAGTGCTTAGGAAATCTATTGGAGGCAGAAGCCATCAAGGGTAGCTTAGGGTTAGGGTTAGGGTTAGGGTGAGGGTTAGGGTACGGCTTAGGGCACGGGTTCGGGGAGGGGTTCGGGTAGGGCGTAGGGTATGGGTTAGGGTTAGGGTTGGGGTTAGTGTTAGGGTTAGGGCTCGGTTTAGGGTACGGGTTAGGATTAGGGTACGTGTTAGGGTTAGTGTAGGCGTTAGGGTGTGGGTAGTTATTAAACCTATTCCACTCTCTAGATACCCCTTAGCACGTACAGGAATATTATTGGGGGTCCAGCCATGGAGAAGAGTTTAGACACTAGGAGAAGATAAGGAACACACCCATTATCACGAAATCACATTAGGATTCTCTTTTTAACCTGTTCCTTAAAACACTAGTGCTTAGGAAATCTATTGGAGGCAGAAGCAGTCAAGGGTAGCTTAGGGTTAGTGTTAGGGTTAGGGTGAGGGTTAGGGTATGGCTTAGGGCACGGGTTCAGGGAGGGGTTCGGGTAGGGCGTAGGGTATGGGTTAGGGTTAGGGTTAGGGTTAGTGTTAGGGTTAGGGCTCGGTTTAGGGTACGGGTTAGGATTAGGGTACGCGTTAGGGTTAGGGTAGGGGTTAGGGTTAGGGTACGCGTTAGGGTGGGGGTAGTTATTAAACCTATCACACTCTCTAGATACCCCTTAGCACGTAAAGGAATATTATTTGGGGGTCCAGCCTTGGAGAAGAGTTTAGACACGAGGAGAATATAAGGAACACACCCATTATCAAGAAATCACATTAGGATTCTCTTTTTAACCTGTTACTTAAAACACTAGTGCTTAGGAAATCTATTGGAGGCAGAAGCAGTCAAGGGTAGCTTAGGGTTAGGGTTAGGGTTAGGGTGAGGGTTAGGGTATGGCTTAGGGTACGGGTTCGGGGAGGGGTTCGGGTAGGGCGTAGGGTATGGGTTAGGGTTAGGGTTAGGGTTAGTGTTAGGGTTAGGGCTCGGTTTAGGGTACGGGTTAGGATTAGGGTACGCGTTAGTGTTAGGATAGGGGTTAGGGTTAGGGTACGCGATAGGGTGAGGTTAGTTATTAAACCTATCCCACTCTCTAGATACCCCTTAGCACGTAAAGGAATATTATTTGGGGGTCCAGCCATGGAGAAGAGTTTAGACACTAGGAGAAGATAAGGAACACACCCATTATCAAGAAATCACATTAGGATTCTCTTTTTAACCTGTTCCTTAAAACACTAGTGCTTAGGAAATCTATTGGAGGCAGAAGCAGTCAAGGGTAGCTTAGGGTTAGGGTTAGGGTTAGGGTGAGGGTTAGGGTATGGCTTAGGGTACGGTTTCGGGGAGGGGTTCGGGTAGGGCGTAGGGTATGGGTTAGGGTTAGGGTTAGGGTTAGTGTTAGGGTTAGGGCTCGGTTTAGGGTACGGGTTAGGATTAGGGTACGCGTTAGGGTTAGGGTAGGGGTTAGGGTTAGGGTACGCGTTAGGGTGAGGGTAGTTATTAAACCTATCCCACTCTCTAGATACCCCTTAGCACGTAAAGGAATATTATTTGGGGGTCCAGCCATGGAGAAGAGTTTAGACACTAGGAGAAGATAAGGAACACACCCATTATCAAGAAATCACATTAGGATTCTCTTTTTAACCTGTTCCTTAAAACACTAGTGCTTAGGAAATCTATTGGAGGCAGAAGCAGTCAAGGGTAGCTTAGGGTTAGGGTTAGGGTTAGGGTGAGGGTTAGGGTATGGCTTAGGGTACGGGTTCGGGGAGGGGTTCGGGTAGGGCGTAGGGTATGGGTTAGGGTTAGGGTTAGGGCTAGTGTTAGGGTTAGGGCTCGGTTTGGGGTACGGGTTAGGATTAGGGTACGCGTTAGGGTTAGTGTAGGGGTTAGGGTTAGGGTACACGTTAGGGTGAGGGTAGTTATTAAACCTATCACACTCTCTAGATACCCCTTAGCACGTAAAGGAATATTATTTGGGGGTCCAGCCATGGAAAAGAGTTTAGACAAGAGGAGAAGATAAGGAACACACCCATTATCAAGAAATCACATTAGGATTCTCTTTTTAACCTGTTCCTTAAATCACTAGTGCTTAGGAAATCTATTGGAGGTAGAAGCCGTCTAGGGTAGCTTAGGGTTAGGGTTAGGGTTAGGGTTAGGGTGAGGGTTAGGGTACGGCTTAGGGTACGGGTTCGGGGAGGGATTCGGGTAGGGCGTAGGGTATGGGTTAGAGTTAGGGTTAGGGTTAGTGTTAGGGTTAGGGCTCGGTTAAGGTTTCGGGTTAGGATTAGGGTACGCGTTAGTGTTAAGGTAGGGGTTAGGGTTAGGGTACGCTTTAGGGTGAGGGTAGTTATTAAACCTATCCCACTCTCTAGATACCCCTTAGCACGTAAAGGAATATTATTTGGGGGTCCAGCCATGGAGAAAGGTTTAGACACTAGGAGAAGATAAGGAACACACCCATTATCAAGAAATCACAATATGATTCTCTTTTTAAACTGTTCCTTAAAACACTAGTGGTTAGGAAATCTATTGGAGGCAGAAGCACTCAAGGGTAGCTTAGGGTTAGGGTTAGGGTTAGGGTGAGGGTTAGGGTACGGCTTAGGGTACGGGTTCGGGGCGGGATTCGGGTAGGGCGTAGGGTATGGGTTAGGGTTAGGGTTAGGGTTAGTGTTAGGGTTAGGGCTCGGTTTAGGGTATGGGTTAGGATTAGGGTACTCCTTAGGGTTAGGGTAGCGGTTAGGGTTAGGTTACGCGTTAGGGTGAGGGTAGTTTTTAAACCTATCCCACTCTCTATATACCCCTTAGCACGTAAAGGAATATTATTTGGGGGTACAGCCATGGAGAAGAGTTTACACAATAGGAGAAGATAAGGAACACACCCATTATCAAGAAATCACATTAGGATTCTCTTTTTAACCTGTTCCTTAAAACACTAGTGCTTAGGAAATCTATTGGAGGCAGAAGCAGTCAAGGGTAGCTTAGGGTTAGGGTTAGGGTTAGGGTGAGGGTTAGGGTACGGCTTAGGGTACGGGTTCGGGGAGGGGTTCGTGTAGGGCGTAGGGTATGGGTTAGGGTTAGGGTTATGGCTAGTGTTAGGGTTAGGGCTCGGTTTAGGGTATGGGTTAGGATTAGGGTACGCGTTAGGGTTAGGGTAAGGGTTAGGGTTAGGGTACGCGTTAGGGTGAGGGTAGTTATTAAACCTATCCCACTCTCTAGATACCCCTTAGCACGTAAAGGAATATTATTTGGGGGTCCAGCCATGGAGAAGAGTTTAGACACGAGGAGAAGATAAGGAACACACCCATTATCAAGAAATCACATTAAGATTCTCTTTTTAACCTGTTCCTTAAAACACTAGTGCTTAGGAAATCTATTGGAGGCAGAAGCAGTCAAGGGTAGCTTAGGGTTAGGGTTAGGGTGAAGGTGAGGGTTAGGGTTAGGGTACGGCTTAGGGTACGGTTTCGGGGAGGGGTTCGGGTAGGGCGTAGGGTATGGGTTAGGGTTAGGGTTAGGGCTAGTGTTAGGGTTAGGGCTCGGTTTAGGGTACGGGTTAGGATTAGGGTACGCGTTAGGGTTAGGGTAAGGGTTAGGGTTAGGGTACGCGTTAGGGTGAGGGTAGTTATTAAACCTATCCCACTCTCTAGATACCCCTTAGCACGTAAAGGAATATTATTTGGGGGTCCAGCCATGGAGAATAGTTTAGACACGAGGAGAGGATAAGGAACACACCCATTATCAAGAAATCACATTAGGATTCTCTTTTTAACCTGTTCCTTAAAACACTAGTGCTTAGAAAATCTATTGGAGGCAGAAGCAGTCAAGGGTAGCTTAGGGTTAGGGTTAGGGTGAGGGTGAGGGTTAGGGTACGGCTTAGGGTACGGGTTCGGGGAGGGGTTCGGGTAGGGCGTAGGCTATGGGTTAGGGTTAGGGTTAGGGTTAGTGTTAGGGTTAGGGCTCGGGTTAGGGTACGGGCTAGGATTAGGGTACGCGTTAGTGTTAGGGTAGGGGTTAGGGTTAGGGTATGCGATAGGGTGAGGTTAGTTATTAAACCTATCCCACTCTCTAGATACCCTTTAGCACGTAAAGGAATATTATTTGGGGGTCCAGCCATGGAGAAGAGTTTAGACACTAGGAGAAGATAAGGAACACACCCATTATCAAGAAATCACATTAGGATTCTCTTTTTAACCTGTTCCTTAAAACACTAGTGCTTAGGAAATCTATTGGAGGCAGAAGCAGTCAAGGGTAGCTTAGGGTTAGGGTTAGGGTTAGGGTGAGGGTTAGGGTATGGCTTAGGGTACGGGTTCGGGGAGGGGTTCGGGTAGGGCGTAGGGTATGGGTTAGGGTTAGGGTTAGGGCTAGTGTTAGGGTTAGGGCTCGGTTTGGGGTACGGGTTAGGATTAGGGTATGCGTTAGGGTTAGGGTAGGGGTTAGGGTTAGGGTGCACGTTAGGGTGAGGATAGTTAATAAACCTATCACACTCTCTAGATACCCCTTATCACGTAAAGGAATATTATTTGGGGGTCCAGCCATGGAAAAGTGTTTAGACAAGAGGAGAAGATAAGGAACACACCCATTATCAAGAAATCACATTAGGATTCTCTTTTTAACCTGTTCCTTAAATCACTAGTGCTTAGGAAATCTATTGGAGGCAGAAGCCGTCAAGGGTAGCTTAGGGTTAGGGTTAGGGTTAGGGTGAGGGTTAGGGTACGGCTTAGGGTACGGGTTCGGGGAGGGGTTCGGGTAGGGCGTAGGGTATGGGTTAGAGTTAGGGTTAGGGTTAGTGTTAGGGTTAGGGCTCGGTTAAGGGTACGGGTTAGGATTAGGGTACGCGTTAATGTTAGGTTAGGGGTTAGGGTTAGGGTACGCTTTAGGGTGAGGGTAGTTATTAAACCTATCCCACTCTCTAGATACCCCTTAGCACGTAAAGGAATATTATTTGGGGGTCCAGCCATGGAGAAGGGTTTAGACACTAGGAGAAGATAAGGAACACACCCATTATCAAGAAATCACAATATGATTCTCTTTTTAAACTGTTTCTTAAAACACTAGTGCTTAGGAAATCTATTGGAGGCAGAAGCAGTCAAGGGTAGCTTAGGGTTAGGGTTAGGGTTAGGGTGAGGGTTAGGGTACGGCTTAGGGTACGGGTTCGGGGAGGGATTCGGGTAGGGCGTAGGGTATGGGTTAGGGTTAGGGTTAGGGCTAGTGTTAGGGTTAGGGCTCGGTTTAGGGTACGGGTTAGGATTAGTGTACGCGTTAGGGTTAGGGTAAGGGTTAGGGTTAGGGTACGCGTTAGGGTGAGGGAAGTTATTAAACCTATCCCACTCTCTAGATACCCCTTAGCACGTAAAGGAATATTATTTGGGGGTCCAGCCATGGAGAAGAGTTTAGACACGAGGAGAAGATAAGGAACACACCCATTATCAAGAAATCACATTAGGATTCTCTTTTTAACCTGTTCCTTAAAACACTAGTGCTTAGGAAATCTACTGGAGGCAGAAGCAGTCAAGGGTAGCTTAGGGTTAGGGTTAGGGTTAGGGTGAGGGTTAGGGTACGGCTTAGGGTACGGGTTCGGGGAGGGGTTCGGGTAGGGCGTAGGCTATGGGTTAGGGTTAGGGTTAGGGTTAGTGTTAGGGTTAGGGCTCGGTTTAGGGTACGGGTTAGGATTAGTGTACGCGTTAGTGTTAGGTTAGGGTTTAGGGTTAGGTTTTGCGATTGGGTGAGGTTAGTTATTAAACCTATCCCACTCTCTAGATACCCTTTAGCACGTAAAGGAATATTATTTGGGGGTCCAGCCATGGAGAAGAGTTTAGACACTAGGAGAAGATAAGGAACACACCCATTATCAAGAAATCACAATATGATTCTCTTTTTAAACTGTTCCTTAAAACACTAGTGGTTAGGAAATCTATTGGAGGCGGCAGCACTCAAGGGTAGCTTAGGGTTAGGGTTAGGGTTAGGGTGAGGTTTAGGGTACGGCTTAGGGTACGGGTTCGGGGAGGGATTCGGGTAGGGCGTAGGGTATGGGTTAGGGTTAGGGTTAGGGTTAGTGTTAGGGTTAGGGCTCGGTTTAGGGTATGGGTTAGGATTAGGGTACTCGTTAGGGTTAGGGTAGCGGTTAGGGTTAGGTTACGCGTTAGGGTGAGGGTAGTTATTAAACCTATCCCACTCTCTAGATACCCCTTAGCACGTAAAGGAATATTATTTGGGGGTCCAGCCATGGAGAAGAGTTTAGACACTAGGAGAAGATAAGGAACACACCCATTATCACGAAATCACATTAGGATTCTCTTTTTAACCTGTTCCTTAAAACACTAGTGCTTAGGAAATCTATTGGAGGCAGAAGCCGTCAAGGGTAGCTTAGGGTTAGGGTTAGGGTTAGGGTGAGGGTTAGGGTACGGCTTAGGGTACGGGTTCGGGAAGGGGTTCGGGTACGGCGTAGGGTATGGGTTAGGTTTAGGGTTATTGTTAGTGTTAGGGTTAGGTCTCGGTTTATGGTATGGGTTAGGATTAGGGTATGCGTTAGGGTTAGGGTAGGGGTTAGGGTTAGGGTACGCGTTAGGGTGAGGGTAGTTATTAAACCTATCCCACTCTCTAGATACCCCTTAGGACGTAAAAGAATATTATTTGGGGGTCCAGCCATGGAGAAGAGTTTAGACACCAGGATAAGATAAGGAACACACCCATTATCAAGAAGTCACATTAGGATTCTCTTTTGAACCTGATTTTTAAAACACTACTGTTTAGGAAATCTATTGCAGGCAGAAGCAGTCAAGGGTAGCTTAGCATTAGGGTTAGGGTTAGGGTACGGCTTAGGGTACGGGTTAGGTGAGGGGTTCGGGTAGGGCGTAAGGTATGGGTTAGGGTTAGGGTTAGGGTTAGTGTTAGGGTTAGGGCTCGGTTTAGGGTACGGTTTAGGATTAGTGTATGCGTTAGTGTTAGGGTAGGGGTTAGGGTTAGGGTACGCATTAGGGTTAGGGTAGTTATTAAACCTATCCCACTCTGTAGATTCCCCTTAGCACGTAAAGGAATATTATTTTGGGGTCCAGCCATGGAGAAGAGTTTCGACACTAGGATAAGATAAAGATCACACCCATTATAAAGAAATCACATTAGGATTCTCTTTTTAACCTATTCCTTAAAACACTAGTGCTGAGGAAATCTATTGGAGGCAGAAGCAGTCAAGGGTAGCTTAGGGTTAGGGTTAGGGTTAGGGTGAGGGTTAGGATACGGGTTCGGGGACGGGTTCGGGAAGGGCGTAGGGTATGGGTTAGGATTAGGGTACGCGTTAGGGTTAGGGTAGGGGTTAGGGTTAGGGTACGCATTAGGGTGAGGGTAGTTATTAAACCTATCCCACTCTCTAGATACCCCTTAGCACGTAAAGGAATATTATTTGGGGGTCCAGCCATGGAGAAGAGTTTAGACACGAGGAGAAGATAAGGAACACACGCATTATCACGAAACACATTAGGATTCTCTTTTTAACCTGTTCCTTAAAACACTAGTGCTTAGGAAATCTATTGGAGGCAGAAGCTGTCAAGGGTAGCTTAGGGTTAGGGTTTGGGTTAGGGTGAGGGCTAGGGTATGGCTTAGGGTACGGGTTCGGGGAGGGGTTCGGGTAGGGCGTAGGGTATGGGTTAGGGTTAGGGTTAGGGTTAGTGTTAGGGTTAGGGCTCGGTTTAGGGTACGGGTTAGGATTAGGGTACGCGTTAGGGTTAGGGTAGGGGTTAGGGTTAGGGTACGCGTTAGGGTGGGGGTAGTTATTAAACCTATCACACTCTCTAGATACCCCTTAGCACGTAAAGGAATATTATTTGGGGGTCCAGCCTTGGAGAAGAGTTTAGACACGAGGAGAAGATAAGGAACACACCCATTATCAAGAAATCACATTAGGATTCTCTTTTTAACCTGTTCCTTAAAACACTAGTGCTTAGGAAATCTATTGGAGGCAGAAGCAGTCAAGGGTAGCTTAGGGTTAGGGTTAGGGTTAGGGTGAGGGTTAGGGTATGGCTTAGGGTACGGGTTCGGGGAGGGGTTCGGGTAGGGCGTAGGGTATGGGTTAGGGTTAGGGTTAGGGCTAGTGTTAGGGTTAGGGCGCGGTTTGGGGTACGGGTTAGGATTAGGGTACGCGTTAGGGTTAGTGTAGGGGTTAGGGTTAGGGTACACGTTAGGGTGAGGGTAGTTATTAAACCTATCACACTCTCTAGATACCCCTTAGCACGTAAAGGAATATTATTTGGGGGTCCAGCCATGGAAAAGAGTTTAGATAAGAGGAGAAGATAAGGAACACACCCATTATCAAGAAATCACATTAGGATTCTCTTTTTAACCTGTTCCTTAAATCACTAGTGCTTAGGAAATCTATTGGAGGCAGAAGCCGTCTAGGGTAGCTTAGGGTTAGGGTTAGGGTTAGGGTTAGGGTGAGGGTTAGGGTACGGCTTAGGGTACGGGTTCGGGGAGGGATTCGGGTAGGGCGTAGGGTATGGGTTATAGTTAGGGTTAGGGTTAGTGTTAGGGTTAGGGCTCGGTTAAGGGTTCGGGTTAGGATTAGGGTACGCGTTAGTGTTAAGGTAGGGGTTAGGGTTAGGGTACGCTTTAGGGTGAGGGTAGTTATTAAACCTATCCCACTCTCTAGATACCCCTTAGCACGTAAAGGAATATTATTTGGGGGTCCAGCCATGGAGAAGGGTTTAGACACTAGGAGAAGATAAGGAACACACCCATTATCAAGAAATCACAATATGATTCTCTTTTTAAACTGTTCCTTAAAACACTAGTGGTTAGGAAATCTATTGGAGGCAGAAGCACTCAAGGGTAGCTTAGGGTTAGGGTTAGGGTTAGGGTGAGGGTTAGGGTACGGCTTAGGGTACGGGTTCGGGGAGGGATTCGGGTAGGGCGTAGGGTATGGGTTAGGGTTAGGGTTAGGGTTAGTGTTAGGGTTAGGGCTCGGTTTAGGGTATGGGTTAGGATTAGGGTACTCGTTAGGGTTAGGGTAGCGGTTAGGGTTAGGTTACGCGTTAGGGTGAGGGTAGTTTTTAAACCTATCCCACTCTCTATATACCCCTTAGCACGTAAAGGAATATTATTTGGGGGTACAGCCATGGAGAAGAGTTTACACAATAGGAGAAGATAAGGAACACACCCATTATCAAGAAATCACATTAGGATTCTCTTTTTAACCTGTTCCTTAAAACACTAGTGCTTAGGAAATCTATTGGAGGCAGAAGCAGTCAAGGGTAGCTTAGGGTTAGGGTTAGGGTTAGGGTGAGGGTTAGGGTACGGCTTAGGGTACGGGTTCGGGGAGGGGTTCGGGTAGGGCGTAGGGTATGGGTTAGGGTTAGGGTTAGGACTAGTGTTAGTGTTAGGGCTCGGTTTAGGGTACGGGTTAGGATTAGGGTACGCGTTAGGGTTAGGGTAAGGGTTAGCGTTAGGGTACGCGTTAGGGTGAGGGAAGTTATTAAACCTATCCCACTCTCTAGATACCCCTTAGCACGTAAAGGAATATTATTTGGGGGTCCAGCCATGGAGAAGAGTTTAGACACGAGGAGAAGATAAGGAACACACCCATTATCAAGAAATCACATTAGGATTCTCTTTTTAACCTGTTCCTTAAATCACTAATGCTTAGGAAATCTATTGGAGGCAGAAGCCGTCAAGGGTAGCTTAGGGTTAGGGTTAGGGTTAGGGTGAGGGTTAGGGTACGGCTTAGGGTACGGGTTCGGGGAGGGGTTCGGGTAGGGCGTAGGGTATGGGTTAGAGTTAGGGTTAGGGTTAGTGTTAGGGTTAGGGCTCGGTTAAGGGTACGGGTTAGGATTAGGGTACGCGTTAATGTTAGGTTAGGGGTTAGGGTTAGGGTACGCTTTAGGGTGAGGGTAGTTATTAAACCTATCCCACTCTCTAGATACCCCTTAGCACGTAAAGGAATATTATTTGGGGGTCCAGCCATGGAGAAGGGTTTAGACACTAGGAGAAGATAAGGAACACACCCATTATCAAGAAATCACAATATGATTCTCTTTTTAAACTGTTTCTTAAAACACTAGTGCTTAGGAAATCTATTGGAGGCAGAAGCAGTCAAGGGTAGCTTAGGGTTAGGGTTAGGGTTAGGGTGAGGGTTAGGGTACGGCTTAGGGTACGGGTTCGGGGAGGGATTCGGGTAGGGCGTAGGGTATGGGTTAGGGTTAGGGTTAGGGCTAGTGTTAGGGTTAGGGCTCGGTTTAGGGTACGGGTTAGGATTAGTGTACGCGTTAGGGTTAGGGTAAGGGTTAGGGTTAGGGTACGCGTTAGGGTGAGGGAAGTTATTAAACCTATCCCACTCTCTAGATACCCCTTAGCACGTAAAGGAATATTATTTGGGGGTCCAGCCATGGAGAAGAGTTTAGACACGAGGAGAAGATAAGGAACACACCCATTATCAAGAAATCACATTAGGATTCTCTTTTTAACCTGTTCCTTAAAACACTAGTGCTTAGGAAATCTACTGGAGGCAGAAGCAGTCAAGGGTAGCTTAGGGTTAGGGTTAGGGTTAGGGTGAGGGTTAGGGTACGGCTTAGGGTACGGGTTCGGGGAGGGGTTCGGGTAGGGCGTAGGCTATGGGTTAGGGTTAGGGTTAGGGTTAGTGTTAGGGTTAGGGCTCGGTTTAGGGTACGGTTTAGGATTAGTGTATGCGTTAGTGTTAGGGTAGGGGTTAGGGTTAGGGTACGCATTAGGGTTAGGGTAGTTATTAAACCTATCCCACTCTGTAGATTCCCCTTAGCACGTAAAGGAATATTATTTTGGGGTCCAGCCATGGAGAAGAGTTTCGACACTAGGATAAGATAAAGATCACACCCATTATAAAGAAATCACATTAGGATTCTCTTTTTAACCTATTCCTTAAAACACTAGTGCTGAGGAAATCTATTGGAGGCAGAAGCAGTCAAGGGTAGCTTAGGGTTAGGGTTAGGGTTAGGGTGAGGGTTAGGATACGGGTTCGGGGACGGGTTCGGGAAGGGCGTAGGGTATGGGTTAGGATTAGGGTACGCGTTAGGGTTAGGGTAGGGGTTAGGGTTAGGGTACGCATTAGGGTGAGGGTAGTTATTAAACCTATCCCACTCTCTAGATACCCCTTAGCACGTAAAGGAATATTATTTGGGGGTCCAGCCATGGAGAAGAGTTTAGACACGAGGAGAAGATAAGGAACACACGCATTATCACGAAACACATTAGGATTCTCTTTTTAACCTGTTCCTTAAAACACTAGTGCTTAGGAAATCTATTGGAGGCAGAAGCTGTCAAGGGTAGCTTAGGGTTAGGGTTTGGGTTAGGGTGAGGGCTAGGGTATGGCTTAGGGTACGGGTTCGGGGAGGGGTTCGGGTAGGGCGTAGGGTATGGGTTAGGGTTAGGGTTAGGGTTAGTGTTAGGGTTAGGGCTCGGTTTAGGGTACGGGTTAGGATTAGGGTACGCGTTAGGGTTAGGGTAGGGGTTAGGGTTAGGGTACGCGTTAGGGTGGGGGTAGTTATTAAACCTATCACACTCTCTAGATACCCCTTAGCACGTAAAGGAATATTATTTGGGGGTCCAGCCTTGGAGAAGAGTTTAGACACGAGGAGAAGATAAGGAACACACCCATTATCAAGAAATCACATTAGGATTCTCTTTTTAACCTGTTCCTTAAAACACTAGTGCTTAGGAAATCTATTGGAGGCAGAAGCAGTCAAGGGTAGCTTAGGGTTAGGGTTAGGGTTAGGGTGAGGGTTAGGGTATGGCTTAGGGTACGGGTTCGGGGAGGGGTTCGGGTAGGGCGTAGGGTATGGGTTAGGGTTAGGGTTAGGGCTAGTGTTAGGGTTAGGGCGCGGTTTGGGGTACGGGTTAGGATTAGGGTACGCGTTAGGGTTAGTGTAGGGGTTAGGGTTAGGGTACACGTTAGGGTGAGGGTAGTTATTAAACCTATCACACTCTCTAGATACCCCTTAGCACGTAAAGGAATATTATTTGGGGGTCCAGCCATGGAAAAGAGTTTAGATAAGAGGAGAAGATAAGGAACACACCCATTATCAAGAAATCACATTAGGATTCTCTTTTTAACCTGTTCCTTAAATCACTAGTGCTTAGGAAATCTATTGGAGGCAGAAGCCGTCTAGGGTAGCTTAGGGTTAGGGTTAGGGTTAGGGTTAGGGTGAGGGTTAGGGTACGGCTTAGGGTACGGGTTCGGGGAGGGATTCGGGTAGGGCGTAGGGTATGGGTTATAGTTAGGGTTAGGGTTAGTGTTAGGGTTAGGGCTCGGTTAAGGGTTCGGGTTAGGATTAGGGTACGCGTTAGTGTTAAGGTAGGGGTTAGGGTTAGGGTACGCTTTAGGGTGAGGGTAGTTATTAAACCTATCCCACTCTCTAGATACCCCTTAGCACGTAAAGGAATATTATTTGGGGGTCCAGCCATGGAGAAGGGTTTAGACACTAGGAGAAGATAAGGAACACACCCATTATCAAGAAATCACAATATGATTCTCTTTTTAAACTGTTCCTTAAAACACTAGTGGTTAGGAAATCTATTGGAGGCAGAAGCACTCAAGGGTAGCTTAGGGTTAGGGTTAGGGTTAGGGTGAGGGTTAGGGTACGGCTTAGGGTACGGGTTCGGGGAGGGATTCGGGTAGGGCGTAGGGTATGGGTTAGGGTTAGGGTTAGGGTTAGTGTTAGGGTTAGGGCTCGGTTTAGGGTATGGGTTAGGATTAGGGTACTCGTTAGGGTTAGGGTAGCGGTTAGGGTTAGGTTACGCGTTAGGGTGAGGGTAGTTTTTAAACCTATCCCACTCTCTATATACCCCTTAGCACGTAAAGGAATATTATTTGGGGGTACAGCCATGGAGAAGAGTTTACACAATAGGAGAAGATAAGGAACACACCCATTATCAAGAAATCACATTAGGATTCTCTTTTTAACCTGTTCCTTAAAACACTAGTGCTTAGGAAATCTATTGGAGGCAGAAGCAGTCAAGGGTAGCTTAGGGTTAGGGTTAGGGTTAGGGTGAGGGTTAGGGTACGGCTTAGGGTACGGGTTCGGGGAGGGGTTCGGGTAGGGCGTAGGGTATGGGTTAGGGTTAGGGTTAGGACTAGTGTTAGTGTTAGGGCTCGGTTTAGGGTACGGGTTAGGATTAGGGTACGCGTTAGGGTTAGGGTAAGGGTTAGCGTTAGGGTACGCGTTAGGGTGAGGGAAGTTATTAAACCTATCCCACTCTCTAGATACCCCTTAGCACGTAAAGGAATATTATTTGGGGGTCCAGCCATGGAGAAGAGTTTAGACACGAGGAGAAGATAAGGAACACACCCATTATCAAGAAATCACATTAGGATTCTCTTTTTAACCTGTTCCTTAAATCACTAATGCTTAGGAAATCTATTGGAGGCAGAAGCCGTCAAGGGTAGCTTAGGGTTAGGGTTAGGGTTAGGGTGAGGGTTAGGGTACGGCTTAGGGTACGGGTTCGGGGAGGGGTTCGGGTAGGGCGTAGGGTATGGGTTAGAGTTAGGGTTAGGGTTAGTGTTAGGGTTAGGGCTCGGTTAAGGGTACGGGTTAGGATTAGGGTACGCGTTAATGTTAGGTTAGGGGTTAGGGTTAGGGTACGCTTTAGGGTGAGGGTAGTTATTAAACCTATCCCACTCTCTAGATACCCCTTAGCACGTAAAGGAATATTATTTGGGGGTCCAGCCATGGAGAAGGGTTTAGACACTAGGAGAAGATAAGGAACACACCCATTATCAAGAAATCACAATATGATTCTCTTTTTAAACTGTTTCTTAAAACACTAGTGCTTAGGAAATCTATTGGAGGCAGAAGCAGTCAAGGGTAGCTTAGGGTTAGGGTTAGGGTTAGGGTGAGGGTTAGGGTACGGCTTAGGGTACGGGTTCGGGGAGGGATTCGGGTAGGGCGTAGGGTATGGGTTAGGGTTAGGGTTAGGGCTAGTGTTAGGGTTAGGGCTCGGTTTAGGGTACGGGTTAGGATTAGTGTACGCGTTAGGGTTAGGGTAAGGGTTAGGGTTAGGGTACGCGTTAGGGTGAGGGAAGTTATTAAACCTATCCCACTCTCTAGATACCCCTTAGCACGTAAAGGAATATTATTTGGGGGTCCAGCCATGGAGAAGAGTTTAGACACGAGGAGAAGATAAGGAACACACCCATTATCAAGAAATCACATTAGGATTCTCTTTTTAACCTGTTCCTTAAAACACTAGTGCTTAGGAAATCTACTGGAGGCAGAAGCAGTCAAGGGTAGCTTAGGGTTAGGGTTAGGGTTAGGGTGAGGGTTAGGGTACGGCTTAGGGTACGGGTTCGGGGAGGGGTTCGGGTAGGGCGTAGGCTATGGGTTAGGGTTAGGGTTAGGGTTAGTGTTAGGGTTAGGGCTCGGTTTAGGGTACGGGTTAGGATTAGTGTACGCGTTAGTGTTAGGTTAGGGTTTAGGGTTAGGTTTTGCGATTGGGTGAGGTTAGTTATTAAACCTATCCCACTCTCTAGATACCCTTTAGCACGTAAAGGAATATTATTTGGGGGTCCAGCCATGGAGAAGAGTTTAGACACTAGGAGAAGATAAGGAACACACCCATTATCAAGAAATCACAATATGATTCTCTTTTTAAACTGTTCCTTAAAACACTAGTGGTTAGGAAATCTATTGGAGGCGGCAGCACTCAAGGGTAGCTTAGGGTTAGGGTTAGGGTTAGGGTGAGGTTTAGGGTACGGCTTAGGGTACGGGTTCGGGGAGGGATTCGGGTAGGGCGTAGGGTATGGGTTAGGGTTAGGGTTAGGGTTAGTGTTAGGGTTAGGGCTCGGTTTAGGGTATGGGTTAGGATTAGGGTACTCGTTAGGGTTAGGGTAGCGGTTAGGGTTAGGTTACGCGTTAGGGTGAGGGTAGTTATTAAACCTATCCCACTCTCTAGATACCCCTTAGCACGTAAAGGAATATTATTTGGGGGTCCAGCCATGGAGAAGAGTTTAGACACTAGGAGAAGATAAGGAACACACCCATTATCACGAAATCACATTAGGATTCTCTTTTTAACCTGTTCCTTAAAACACTAGTGCTTAGGAAATCTATTGGAGGCAGAAGCCGTCAAGGGTAGCTTAGGGTTAGGGTTAGGGTTAGGGTGAGGGTTAGGGTACGGCTTAGGGTACGGGTTCGGGAAGGGGTTCGGGTACGGCGTAGGGTATGGGTTAGGTTTAGGGTTATTGTTAGTGTTAGGGTTAGGTCTCGGTTTATGGTATGGGTTAGGATTAGGGTATGCGTTAGGGTTAGGGTAGGGGTTAGGGTTAGGGTACGCGTTAGGGTGAGGGTAGTTATTAAACCTATCCCACTCTCTAGATACCCCTTAGGACGTAAAAGAATATTATTTGGGGGTCCAGCCATGGAGAAGAGTTTAGACACCAGGATAAGATAAGGAACACACCCATTATCAAGAAGTCACATTAGGATTCTCTTTTGAACCTGATTTTTAAAACACTACTGTTTAGGAAATCTATTGCAGGCAGAAGCAGTCAAGGGTAGCTTAGCATTAGGGTTAGGGTTAGGGTACGGCTTAGGGTACGGGTTAGGTGAGGGGTTCGGGTAGGGCGTAAGGTATGGGTTAGGGTTAGGGTTAGGGTTAGTGTTAGGGTTAGGGCTCGGTTTAGGGTACGGTTTAGGATTAGTGTATGCGTTAGTGTTAGGGTAGGGGTTAGGGTTAGGGTACGCATTAGGGTTAGGGTAGTTATTAAACCTATCCCACTCTGTAGATTCCCCTTAGCACGTAAAGGAATATTATTTTGGGGTCCAGCCATGGAGAAGAGTTTCGACACTAGGATAAGATAAAGATCACACCCATTATAAAGAAATCACATTAGGATTCTCTTTTTAACCTATTCCTTAAAACACTAGTGCTGAGGAAATCTATTGGAGGCAGAAGCAGTCAAGGGTAGCTTAGGGTTAGGGTTAGGGTTAGGGTGAGGGTTAGGATACGGGTTCGGGGACGGGTTCGGGAAGGGCGTAGGGTATGGGTTAGGATTAGGGTACGCGTTAGGGTTAGGGTAGGGGTTAGGGTTAGGGTACGCATTAGGGTGAGGGTAGTTATTAAACCTATCCCACTCTCTAGATACCCCTTAGCACGTAAAGGAATATTATTTGGGGGTCCAGCCATGGAGAAGAGTTTAGACACGAGGAGAAGATAAGGAACACACGCATTATCACGAAACACATTAGGATTCTCTTTTTAACCTGTTCCTTAAAACACTAGTGCTTAGGAAATCTATTGGAGGCAGAAGCTGTCAAGGGTAGCTTAGGGTTAGGGTTTGGGTTAGGGTGAGGGCTAGGGTATGGCTTAGGGTACGGGTTCGGGGAGGGGTTCGGGTAGGGCGTAGGGTATGGGTTAGGGTTAGGGTTAGGGTTAGTGTTAGGATTAGGGCTCGGTTTAGGGTACGGGTTAGGATTAGGGTACGCGTTAGGGTTAGGGTAGGGGTTAGGGTTAGGGTACGCGATAGGGTGAGGGTAGTTATTAAACCTATCTCACTCTCTAGATACCCCTTAGCACGTACAGGAATATTATTGGGGGTCCAGCCATGGAGAAGAGTTTAGACACTAGGAGAAGATAAGGAACACACCCATTATCACGAAATCACATTAGGATTCTCTTTTTAACCTGTTCCTTAAAACACTAGTGCTTAGGAAATCTATTGGAGGCAGAAGCAGTCAAGGGTAGCTTAGGGTTAGTGTTAGGGTTAGGGTGAGGGTTAGGGTATGGCTTAGGGCACGGGTTCAGGGAGGGGTTCGGGTAGGGCGTAGGGTATGGGTTAGGGTTAGGGTTAGGGTTAGTGTTAGGGTTAGGGCTCGGTTTAGGGTACGGGTTAGGATTAGGGTACGCGTTAGGGTTAGGGTAGGGGTTAGGGTTAGGGTACGCGTTAGGGTGGGGGTAGTTATTAAACCTATCACACTCTCTAGATACCCCTTAGCACGTAAAGGAATATTATTTGGGGGTCCAGCCTTGGAGAAGAGTTTAGACACGAGGAGAAGATAAGGAACACACCCATTATCAAGAAATCACATTAGGATTCTCTTTTTAACCTGTTCCTTAAAACACTAGTGCTTAGGAAATCTATTGGAGGCAGAAGCAGTCAAGGGTAGCTTAGGGTTAGGGTTAGGGTTAGGGTGAGGGTTAGGGTATGGCTTAGGGTACGGGTTCGGGGAGGGGTTCGGGTAGGGCGTAGGGTATGGGTTAGGGTTAGGGTTAGGGCTAGTGTTAGGGTTAGGGCGCGGTTTGGGGTACGGGTTAGGATTAGGGTACGCGTTAGGGTTAGTGTAGGGGTTAGGGTTAGGGTACACGTTAGGGTGAGGGTAGTTATTAAACCTATCACACTCTCTAGATACCCCTTAGCACGTAAAGGAATATTATTTGGGGGTCCAGCCATGGAAAAGAGTTTAGATAAGAGGAGAAGATAAGGAACACACCCATTATCAAGAAATCACATTAGGATTCTCTTTTTAACCTGTTCCTTAAATCACTAGTGCTTAGGAAATCTATTGGAGGCAGAAGCCGTCTAGGGTAGCTTAGGGTTAGGGTTAGGGTTAGGGTTAGGGTGAGGGTTAGGGTACGGCTTAGGGTACGGGTTCGGGGAGGGATTCGGGTAGGGCGTAGGGTATGGGTTATAGTTAGGGTTAGGGTTAGTGTTAGGGTTAGGGCTCGGTTAAGGGTTCGGGTTAGGATTAGGGTACGCGTTAGTGTTAAGGTAGGGGTTAGGGTTAGGGTACGCTTTAGGGTGAGGGTAGTTATTAAACCTATCCCACTCTCTAGATACCCCTTAGCACGTAAAGGAATATTATTTGGGGGTCCAGCCATGGAGAAGGGTTTAGACACTAGGAGAAGATAAGGAACACACCCATTATCAAGAAATCACAATATGATTCTCTTTTTAAACTGTTCCTTAAAACACTAGTGGTTAGGAAATCTATTGGAGGCAGAAGCACTCAAGGGTAGCTTAGGGTTAGGGTTAGGGTTAGGGTGAGGGTTAGGGTACGGCTTAGGGTACGGGTTCGGGGAGGGATTCGGGTAGGGCGTAGGGTATGGGTTAGGGTTAGGGTTAGGGTTAGTGTTAGGGTTAGGGCTCGGTTTAGGGTATGGGTTAGGATTAGGGTACTCGTTAGGGTTAGGGTAGCGGTTAGGGTTAGGTTACGCGTTAGGGTGAGGGTAGTTTTTAAACCTATCCCACTCTCTATATACCCCTTAGCACGTAAAGGAATATTATTTGGGGGTACAGCCATGGAGAAGAGTTTACACAATAGGAGAAGATAAGGAACACACCCATTATCAAGAAATCACATTAGGATTCTCTTTTTAACCTGTTCCTTAAAACACTAGTGCTTAGGAAATCTATTGGAGGCAGAAGCAGTCAAGGGTAGCTTAGGGTTAGGGTTAGGGTTAGGGTGAGGGTTAGGGTACGGCTTAGGGTACGGGTTCGGGGAGGGGTTCGGGTAGGGCGTAGGGTATGGGTTAGGGTTAGGGTTAGGACTAGTGTTAGTGTTAGGGCTCGGTTTAGGGTACGGGTTAGGATTAGGGTACGCGTTAGGGTTAGGGTAAGGGTTAGCGTTAGGGTACGCGTTAGGGTGAGGGAAGTTATTAAACCTATCCCACTCTCTAGATACCCCTTAGCACGTAAAGGAATATTATTTGGGGGTCCAGCCATGGAGAAGAGTTTAGACACGAGGAGAAGATAAGGAACACACCCATTATCAAGAAATCACATTAGGATTCTCTTTATAACCTGTTCCTTAAAACACTAGTGCTTAGCAAATCTATTGGAGGCAGAAGCAGTCAAGGGTAGCTTAGGGTTAGGGTTAGGGTTAGGGTGAGGGTTAGGGTACGGCTTAGGGTACGGGTTCGGGGAGGGGTTCGGGTAGGGCGTAGGCTATGGGTTAGGGTTAGGGTTAGGGTTAGTGTTAGGGTTAGGGCTCGGTTTAGGGTACGGGTTAGGATTAGTGTACGCGTTAGTGTTAGGTTAGGGGTTAGGGTTAGGTTATGCGATAGGGTGAGGTTAGTTATTAAACCTATCCCACTCTCTAGATACCCTTTAGCACGTAAAGGAATATTATTTGGGGGTCCAGCCATGGAGAAGAGTTTAGACACTAGGAGAAGATAAGGAACACACCCATTATCAAGAAATCACATTAGGATTCTCTTTTTAACCTGTTCCTTAAATCACTAGTGCTTAGGAAATCTATTGGAGGCAGAAGCCGTCAAGGGTAGCTTAGGGTTAGGGTTAGGGTTAGGGTGAGGGTTAGGGTACGGCTTAGGGTACGGGTTCGGGGAGGGGTTCGGGTAGGGCGTAGGGTATGGGTTAGAGTTAGGGTTAGGGTTAGTGTTAGGGTTAGGGCTCGGTTAAGGGTACGGGTTAGGATTAGGGTACGCGTTAATGTTAGGTTAGGGGTTAGGGTTAGGGTACGCTTTAGGGTGAGGGTAGTTATTAAACCTATCCCACTCTCTAGATACCCCTTAGCACGTAAAGGAATATTATTTGGGGGTCCAGCCATGGAGAAGGGTTTAGACACTAGGAGAAGATAAGGAACACACCCATTATCAAGAAATCACAATATGATTCTCTTTTTAAACTGTTTCTTAAAACACTAGTGCTTAGGAAATCTATTGGAGGCAGAAGCAGTCAAGGGTAGCTTAGGGTTAGGGTTAGGGTTAGGGTGCGGGTTAGGGTACGACTTAGGGTACGGGTTCGGTAACGGGTTCGGGAAGGGCGTAGGGTATGGGTTAGGATTAGTGTTAGGGTTAGGGCTCGGTTTAGGGTATGGTTTAGGATTAGGGTACGCGTTAGGGTTAGGGTAGGGTTTACGGTTAGGGTACACGTTAGGGTTAGGGTCGTTATTATACCTATCCCACTCTCTAGATACCCCTTAGCACGTAAAGGAATATCATTTGGGGGTCTAGCCATGGAGAAGAGTTTAGACACTAGGATAAGATAAGGAACACACCCATTATCAAGAAATCACATTAGGATTCTCATTTTAACCTGTTCCTTAAAACACTAGTCCTTAGGAAATCTATTGGAGGCAGAAGCAGTCAAGGGTAGCTTAGGGTTACGGTTAGGGTGAGGGTGAGGGTTAGGGTACGGTTTAGGTTGTGGGTTCGGGGAGGGGTTCGGGTAGGGCGTAGAGTATGGTTTAGGGTTAGGTTTAGGGTTAGGGTTAGTGTTAGGGCTCGGTTTAGGGTACGGGTTAGGATTAGAGTACGCGTTAAAGTTAGGGTAGGGGTTAGGGTTAGGGTACGCGTTAGGGTTTGGGTAGTTATTAAACCAATCCCACTCTCTAGATACCCCTTAGCACATAAAGGAATATTATTTTGGGGTCCAGCCATGGAGAAGAGTTTAGACACTAGGATAAGAGAAGGAACACACCCATTATCAAGAAATCACTTTAGGATTCTCTTTTTAACCTGTTCCTTAATACACTAGTGCTTAGGAAATCTATTGGAGGCAGAAGCAGTCAAGGGTAGCTTAGGTTTAGGGTTAGGGTTAGTGTGAAGGTTAGGGTACGGCTTAGGGTTCGGGTTCCTTGAGGCGTTATGCTATGGCGTAGGGTATGGGTTAGGGTTAGGGTTAGGGTTAGTGTCAGGGTTAGGGCTCGGTTTTGGGTACGGGTTAGGATTAGGGTACGCGTTAGGGTTAGGGTCGGGGTTAGCGTTACGGTACGCGTTAGGGTGAGGGTAGTTATTAAACCTATCCCACTCTCTAGATACCGCTTAGCACGTAAAGGAATATTATTTGGGGGTCCAGCCATGGAGAAGAGTTTTGACACTAGGATAAGATAAGGAACACACCCATTATCACGAAATCACATTAGGATTCTCTTTTTAACCTGTTCCTTAAAACACTAGTGCTTAGGAAATCTATTGGAGGCAGAAGCAGTCAAGGGTAGCTTAGGGTTAGGTTTAGGGTTAGGGTGAGGGTTAGGGTACGGCTTAGGGTACGGGTTCGGTGAGGGATTCGGATAGGGCGTAGGGTATGGGTTAGAGTTAGGGTTAGGGTTAGTGTTAGGGTTAGGGCTCGGTTAAGGGTTCGGGTTAGGATTAGGGTACGCGTTATTGTTAAGGTAGCGGTTAGGGTTAGGGTACGCTTTAGGGTGAGGGTAGTTATTAAACCTATACCACTCTCTAGATACCCCTTAGCACGTAAAGGAATATTATTTGGGGGTCCAGCCATGGAGAAGGGTTTAGACACTAGGAGAAGATAAGGAACACACCCATTATCAAGAAATCACAATATGATTCTCTTTTTAAACTGTTCCTTAAAACACTAGTGGTTAGGAAATCTATTGGAGGCGGAAGCACTCAAGGGTAGCTTAGGATTAGGGTTAGGGTTAGGGTGAGGTTTAGGGTACGGCTTAGGGTACGGGTTCGGGGAGGGATTCGGGTAGGGCGTAGGGTATGGGTTAGGGTTAGGGTTAGGGTTAGTGTTAGGGTTAGGGCTCGGTTTAGGGTATGGGTTAGGATTAGGGTACTCGTTAGGGTTAGGGTTGCGGTTAGGGTTAGGTTACGCGTTAGGGTCAGGGTAGTTATTAAACCTATCCCACTCTCTAGATACCCCTTAGCACGTAAAGGAATATTATTTGGGGGTCCAGCCATGGAGAAGAGTTTAGACACGAGGAGAAGATAAGGAACACACCCATTATCAATAAATCACATTAGGTTTCTCTTTTTAACCTGTTCCTTAAATCACTAGTGCTTAGGAAATCTTTTGGAGGCAGAAGCCGTCAAGGGTAGCTTAGGGTTAGGGTGAGGGTTAGGGTAAGGCTTAGGGTACGGGTTCGGGGAGGGGTTCGGGTAGGGCGTAGGGTATGGGTTAGGGTTAGGGTTAGAGTTAGTGTTAGGGTTAGGGCTCGGTTTAGGGTATGGGTTAGGATTAGGGTACGCGTTAGGGTTAGGGTAGGGGTTAGTGTTAGGGTACGCGTTAGGGTGAGGGTAGTTATTAAACCTATCCCACTCTCTAGATACCCCTTAGCACGTAAAGGAATATTATTTGGGGGTCCAGCCATGGAGAAGAGTTTAGACACTAGGAGAAGATAAGGAACACACCCATTATCACGAAATCACATTAGGATTCTCTTTTTAACCTGTTCCTTAAAACACTAGTGCTTAGGAAATCTATTGGAGGCAGAAGCAGTCAAGGGTAGCTTAGGGTTAGGGTTTGGGTTAGGGTGAGGGCTAGGGTATGGCTTAGAGTACGGGTTCGGGGAGGGGTTCGGGTAGGGCGTAGGGTATGGTTTAGGGATAGGGTTAGGGTTAGTGTTAGGATTAGGGCTCGGTTTAGGGTACGGGTTAGGATTAGGGTACGCTTTAGGGTTAGGGTAGGGGTTAGGGTTAGGGTACGCGATAGGGTGAGGGTAGTTATTAAACCTATCACACTCTCTAGATACCCCTTAGCACATAAAGGAATATTATTTGGGGGTCCATCCATGGAGAAGAGTTTAGACACGAGGAGAAGATAAGGAACACACCCATTATCAAGAAATCACATTAGGATTCTCTTTTTAACATGTTCCTTAAAACACTAGTGCTTAGGAAATCTATTGGAGGCAGAAGCCGTCAAGGGTAGCTTAGGGTTAGGGTTAGGGTTAGGGTGAGGGTTAGGGTACGGCTTAGGGCACGGGTTCGGGGAGGGGTTCGGGTAGGGCGTAGGGTATGGGTTAGGGTTAGGGTTAGGGTTAGTGTTAGGGTTAGGGCTCGGTTTAGGGTACGGGTTAGGATTAGGGTACGTGTTAGGGTTAGTGTACCCGTTAGGGTGAGGGTAGTTATTAAACCTATTCCACTCTCTAGATACCCCTTAGCACGTACAGGAATATTATTGGGGGTCCAGCCATGGAGAAGAGTTTAGACACTAGGAGAAGATAAGGAACACACCCATTATCACGAAATCACATTAGGATTCTCTTTTTAACCTGTTCCTTAAAACACTAGTGCTTAGGAAATCTATTGGAGGCAGAAGCAGTCAAGGGTAGCTTAGGGTTAGTGTTAGGGTTAGGGTGAGGGTTAGGGTATGGCTTAGGGTACGGGTTCAGGGAGGGGTTCGGGTAGGGCGTAGGGTATGGGTTAGGGTTAGGGTTAGGGTTAGTGTTAGGGTTAGGGCTCGGTTTAGGGTACGGGTTAGGATTAGGGTACGCGTTAGGGTTAGGGTAGGGGTTAGGATTAGGGTACGCGATAGGGTGAGGGTAGTTATTAAACCTATCACACTCTCTAGATACCCCTTAGCACATAAAGGAATATTATTTGTGGGTCCATCCATGGAGAAGAGTTTAGACACGAGGAGAAGATAAGGAACACACCCATTATCAAGAAATCACATTAGGATTCTCTTTTTAACATGTTCCTTAAAACACTAGTGCTTAGGAAATCTATTGGAGGCAGAAGCCGTCAAGGGTAGCTTAGGGTTAGGGTTAGGGTTAGGGTGAGGGTTAGGGTACGGCTTAGGGCACTGGTTCGGGGAGGTGTTCGGGTAGGGCGTAGGGTATGGGTTAGGGTTAGGGTTAGGGTTAGTGTTAGGGTTAGGGCTCGGTTTAGGGTACGGGTTAGGATTAGGGTACGTGTTAGGGTTAGTGTACGCGTTAGGGTGAGGGTAGTTATTAAACCTATTCCACTCTCTAGATACCCCTTAGCACGTACAGGAATATTATTGGGGGTCCAGCCATGGAGAAGAGTTTAGACACTAGGAGAAGATAAGGAACACACCCATTATCACGAAATCACATTAGGATTCTCTTTTTAACCTGTTCCTTAAAACACTAGTGCTTAGGAAATCTATTGGAGGCAGAAGCAGTCAAGGGTAGCTTAGGGTTAGGTTTAGGGTTAGGGTGAGGGTTAGGGTACGGCTTAGGGTACGGGTTCGGGGAGGGATTCGGATAGGGCGTAGGGTATGGGTTAGAGTTAGGGTTAGGGTTAGTGTTAGGGTTAGGGCTCGGTTAAGGGTTCGGGTTAGGATTAGGGTACGCGTTATTGTTAAGGTAGCGGTTAGGGTTAGGGTATGCTTTAGGGTGAGGGTAGTTATTAAACCTATCCCACTCTCTAGATACCCCTTAGCACGTAAAGGAATATTATTTGGGGGTCCAGCCATGGAGAAGGGTTTAGACACTAGGAGAAGATAAGGAACACACCCATTATCAAGAAATCACAATATGATTCTCTTTTTAAACTGTTCCTTAAAACACTAGTGGTTAGGAAATCTATTGGAGGCGGAAGCACTCAAGGGTAGCTTAGGGTTAGGGTTAGGGTTAGGGTGAGGTTTAGGGTACGGCTTAGGGTACGGGTTCGGGGAGGGATTCGGGTAGGGCGTAGGGTATGGGTTAGGGTTAGGGTTAGGGTTAGTGTTAGGGTTAGGGCTCGGTTTAGGGTATGGGTTAGGATTAGGGTACTCGTTAGGGTTAGGGTAGCGGTTAGGGTTAGGTTACGCGTTAGGGTGAGGGTAGTTATCAAACCTATCCCACTCTCTAGATACCCCTTAGCACGTAAAGGAATATTATTTGGGGGTCCAGCCATGGAGAAGAGTTTAGACACGAGGAGAAGATAAGGAACACACCCATTATCAAGAAATCACATTAGGATTCTCTTTTTAACCTGTTCCTTAAATCACTAGTGCTTAGGAAATCTATTGGAGGCAGAAGCCGTCAAGGGTAGCTTAGGGTTAGGGTTAGGGTTAGGGTGAGGGTTAGGGTACGGCTTAGGGTACGGGTTCGGGGAGGGGTTCAGGTAGGGCGTAGGGTATGGGTTAGAGTTAGGGTTAGGGTTAGGGTTAGGGTTAGGGCTCGGTTTAGGGTACGGGTTAGGATTAGGGTACGCGTTAGTGTTAGGGTAGGGGTTAGGGTTAGGGTACGCTTTAGGGTGAGGGTAGTTATTAAACCTATCCCACTCTCTAGATACCCCTTAGCACGTAAAGGAATATTATTTGGGCGTCCAGCCATGGAGAAGGGTTTAGACACTAGGAGAAGATAAGGAACACACCCATTATCAAGAAATCACAATATGATTCTCTTTTTAAACTGTTCCTTAAAACACTAGTGGTTAGGAAATCTATTGGAGGCAGAAGCAGTCAAGGGTAGCTTAGGGTTAGGGTTAGGGTTAGGGTGAGGGTTAGGGTACGGCTTAGGGTACGGGTTCGGGGAGGGGTTCGGGTAGGGCGTAGGGTATGGGTTAGGTTTAGAGTTAGGGTTAGTGTTAGGGTTAGGGCTCGGTTTAGGGTACGGGTTAGGATTAGGGTACTCGTTAGGTTTAGGGTAGCGGTTAGGGTTAGGGTACGCGTTAGGGTGAGGGTAGTTATTAAACCTATCACACTCTCTAGATACCCCTTAGCACGTAAAGGAATATTATTTGGGGGTCCAGCCATGGAGAAGAGTTTAGACACTAGGAGAAGATAAGGAACACACCCATTATCACGAAATCACATTAGGATTCTCTTTTTAACCTGTTCCTTAAAACACTAGTGCTTAGGAAATCTATTGGAGGCAGAAGCAGTCAAGGGTAGCTTAGGGTTAGGGTGAGGGTTAGGGTGAGGGTTAGGGTACGGCTTAGGGTACGGGTTCGGGGAGGGGTTCGGGTAGGGCGTAGGGTATGGGTTAGGGTTAGGGTTAGGGCTAGTGTTAGGGTTAGGGCTCGGTTTAGGGTACGGGTTAGGATTAGGGTACGCGTTAGGGTTAGGGTAGGGGTTAGGGTTAGGGTACGCGTTAGGGTGAGGGTAGTTATTAAACCTATCCCACTCTCTAGATACCCCTTAGCACGTAAAGGAATATTATTTGGGGGTCCAGCCATGGAGAAGAGTTTAGACACGAGGAGAAAATAAGGAACACACCCATTATCACGAAATCACATTAGGATTCTCTTTTTAACCTGTTCCTTAAAACACTAGTGCTTAGGAAATCTATTGGAGGCAGAAGCAGTCAAGAGTAGCTTAGGGTTAGGGTTAGGGTTAGGGTGAGGGCTAGGGTATCGCTTAGGGTACGGGTTCGGGGAGGGGTTCGGGTAAGGGCGTAAGGTATGGGTTAGTGTTAGGGTTAGGGTTAGTGTTAGGGTTAGGGCTCGGTTTAGGGTACGGGTTAGGATTAGGGTACGTGTTAGGGTTAGTGTACCCGTTAGGGTGAGGGTAGTTATTAAACCTATTCCACTCTCTAGATACCCCTTAGCACATAAAGGAATATTATTGGGGGTCCAGCCATGGAGAAGAGTTTAGACACTAGGAGAAGATAAGGAACACACCCATTATCACGAAATCACATTAGGATTCTCTTTTTAACCTGTTCCTTAAAACACTAGTGCTTAGGAAATCTATTGGAGGCAGAAGCAGTCAAGGGTAGCTTAGGGTTAGTGTTAGGGTTAGGGTGAGGGTTAGGGTATGGCTTAGGGTACGGGTTCAGGGAGGGGTTCGGGTAGGGCGTAGGGTATGTGTTAGGGTTAGGGTTAGGGCTAGGGTTAGGGTTAGGGCTCGGTTTAGGGTACGGGTTAGGATTAGGGTACGCGTTAGGGTTAGGGTAGGGGTTAGGATTAGGGTACGCGATAGGGTGAGGGTAGTTATTAAACCTATCACACTCTCTAGATACCCCTTAGCACATAAAGGAATATTATTTGGGGGTCCATCCATGGAGAAGAGTTTAGACACGAGGAGAAGATAAGGAACACACCCATTATCAAGAAATCACATTAGGATTCTCTTTTTAACATGTTCCTTAAAACACTAGTGCTTAGGAAATCTATTGGAGGCAGAAGCCGTCAAGGGTAGCTTAGGGTTAGGGTTAGGGTTAGGGTGAGGGTTAGGGTACGGCTTAGGGCACTGGTTCGGGGAGGTGTTCGGGTAGGGCGTAGGGTATGGGTTAGGGTTAGGGTTAGGGTTAGTGTTAGGGTTAGGGCTCGGTTTAGGGTACGGGTTAGGATTAGGGTACGTGTTAGGGTTAGTGTACGCGTTAGGGTGAGGGTAGTTATTAAACCTATTCCACTCTCTAGATACCCCTTAGCACGTACAGGAATATTATTGGGGGTCCAGCCATGGAGAAGAGTTTAGACACTAGGAGAAGATAAGGAACACACCCATTATCACGAAATCACATTCGGATTCTCTTTTTAACCTGTTCCTTAAAACACTAGTGCTTAGGAAATCTATTGGAGGCAGAAGCCGTCAAGGGTAGCTTAGGGTTAGGTTTAGGGTTAGGGTGAGGGTTAGGGTACGGCTTAGGGTACGGGTTCGGGGAGGGATTCGGATAGGGCGTAGGGTATGGGTTAGAGTTAGGGTTAGGGTTAGTGTTAGGGTTAGGGCTCGGTTAAGGGTTCGGGTTAGGATTAGGGTACGCGTTATTGTTAAGGTAGCGGTTAGGGTTAGGGTACGTTTTAGGGTGAGGGTAGTTATTAAACCTATCCCACTCTCTAGATACCCCTTAGCACGTAAAGGAATATTATTTGGGGGTCCAGCCATGGAGAAGGGTTTAGACACTAGGAGAAGATAAGGAACACACCCATTATCAAGAAATCACAATATGATTCTCTTTTTAAACTGTTCCTTAAAACACTAGTGGTTAGGAAATCTATTGGAGGCGGAAGCACTCAAGGGTAGCAGAGGGTTAGGGTTAGGGTTAGGGTGAGGTTTAGGGTACGGCTTAGGGTACGGGTTCGGGGAGGGATTCGGGTAGGGCGTAGGGTATGGGTTAGGGTTAGGGTTAGGGTTAGTGTTAGGGTTAGGGCTCGGTTTTGGGGTATGGGTTAGGATTAGGGTACTCGTTAGGGTTAGGGTAGCGGTTAGGGTTAGGTTACGCGTTAGGGTGAGGGTAGTTATTAAACCTATCCCACTCTCTAGATACCCCTTAGCACGTAAAGGAATATTATTTGGGGGTCCAGCCATGGAGAAGAGTTTAGACACTAGGAGAAGATAAGGAACACACCCATTATCACGAAATCACATTAGGATTCTCTTTTTAACCTGTTCCTTAAAACACTAGTGCTTAGGAAATCTATTGGAGGCAGAAGCCGTCAAGGGTAGCTTAGGGTTAGGGTTAGGGTTAGGGTGAGGGTTAGGGTACGGCTTAGGGTACGGGTTCGGGAAGGGGTTCGGGTACGGCGTAGGGTATGGGTTAGGGTTAGGGTTATTGTTAGTGTTAGGGTTAGGTCTCGGTTTATGGTATGGGTTAGGATTAGGGTATGCGTTAGGGTTAGGGTAGGGGTTAGGGTTAGGGTACGCGTTAGGGTGAGGGTAGTTATTAAACCTATCCCACTCTCTAGATACCCCTTAGGACGTAAAAGAATATTATTTGGGGGTCCAGCCATGGAGAAGAGTTTAGACACCAGGATAAGATAAGGAACACACCCATTATCAAGAAGTCACATTAGGATTCTCTTTTGAACCTGATTTTTAAAACACTACTGTTTAGGAAATCTATTGCAGGCAGAAGCAGTCAAGGGTAGCTTAGCATTAGGGTTAGGGTTAGGGTACGGCTTAGGGTACGGGTTAGGTGAGGGGTTCGGGTAGGGCGTAAGGTATGGGTTAGGATTAGGGTTAGGGTTAGGGCTCGGTTTAGGGTACGGTTTAGGATTAGTGTATGCGTTAGTGTTAGGGTAGGGGTTAGGGTTAGGGTACGCATTAGGGTTAGGGTAGTTATTAAACCTATCCCACTCTGTAGATTCCCCTTAGCACGTAAAGGAATATTATTTTGGGGTCCAGCCATGGAGAAGAGTTTCGACACTAGGATAAGATAAAGATCACACCCATTATAAAGAAATCACATTAGGATTCTCTTTTTAACCTATTCCTTAAAACACTAGTGCTGAGGAAATCTATTGGAGGCAGAAGCAGTCAAGGGTAGCTTAGGGTTAGGGTTAGGGTTAGGGTGAGGGTTAGGGTACGGGTTCGGGGACGGGTTCGGGAAGGGCGTAGGGTATGGGTTAGGATTAGGGTACGCGTTAGGGTTAGGGTAGGGGTTAGGGTTAGGGTACGCATTAGGGTGAGGGTAGTTATTAAACCTATCCCACTCTCTAGATACCCCTTAGCACGTAAAGGAATATTATTTGGGGGTCCAGCCATGGAGAAGAGTTTAGACACGAGGAGAAGATAAGGAACACACGCATTATCACGAAATCACATTAGGATTCTCTTTTTAACCTGTTCCTTAAAACACTAGTGCTTAGGAAATCTATTGGAGGCAGAAGCTGTCAAGGGTAGCTTAGGGTTAGGGTTTGGGTTAGGGTGAGGGCTAGGGTATGGCTTAGGGTACGGGTTCGGGGAGGGGTTCGGGTAGGGCGTAGGGTATGGGTTAGGGTTAGGGTTAGGGTTAGTGTTAGGATTAGGGCTCGGTTTAGGGTACGGGTTAGGATTAGGGTACGCGTTAGGGTTAGGGTAGGGGTTAGGGTTAGGGTACGCGATAGGGTGAGGGTAGTTATTAAACCTATCTCACTCTCTAGATACCCCTTAGCACATAAAGGAATATTATTTGGGGGTCCATCCATGGAGAAGAGTTTAGACACGAGGAGAAGATAAGGAACACACCCATTATCAAGAAATCACATTAGGATTCTCTTTTTAACATGTTCCTTAAAACACTAGTGCTTAGGAAATCTATTGGAGGCAGAAGCCATCAAGGGTAGCTTAGGGTTAGGGTTAGGGTTAGGGTGAGGGTTAGGGTACGGCTTAGGGCACGGGTTCGGGGAGGGGTTCGGGTAGGGCGTAGGGTATGGGTTAGGGTTAGGGTTGGGGTTAGTGTTAGGGTTAGGGCTCGGTTTAGGGTACGGGTTAGGATTAGGGTACGTGTTAGGGTTAGTGTAGGCGTTAGGGTGTGGGTAGTTATTAAACCTATTCCACTCTCTAGATACCCCTTAGCACGTACAGGAATATTATTGGGGGTCCAGCCATGGAGAAGAGTTTAGACACTAGGAGAAGATAAGGAACACACCCATTATCACGAAATCACATTAGGATTCTCTTTTTAACCTGTTCCTTAAAACACTAGTGCTTAGGAAATCTATTGGAGGCAGAAGCAGTCAAGGGTAGCTTAGGGTTAGTGTTAGGGTTAGGGTGAGGGTTAGGGTATGGCTTAGGGCACGGGTTCAGGGAGGGGTTCGGGTAGGGCGTAGGGTATGGGTTAGGGTTAGGGTTAGGGTTAGTGTTAGGGTTAGGGCTCGGTTTAGGGTACGGGTTAGGATTAGGGTACGCGTTAGGGTTAGGGTAGGGGTTAGGGTTAGGGTACGCGTTAGGGTGGGGGTAGTTATTAAACCTATCACACTCTCTAGATACCCCTTAGCACGTAAAGGAATATTATTTGGGGGTCCAGCCTTGGAGAAGAGTTTAGACACGAGGAGAATATAAGGAACACACCCATTATCAAGAAATCACATTAGGATTCTCTTTTTAACCTGTTACTTAAAACACTAGTGCTTAGGAAATCTATTGGAGGCAGAAGCAGTCAAGGGTAGCTTAGGGTTAGGGTTAGGGTTAGGGTGAGGGTTAGGGTATGGCTTAGGGTACGGGTTCGGGGAGGGGTTCGGGTAGGGCGTAGGGTATGGGTTAGGGTTAGGGTTAGGGTTAGTGTTAGGGTTAGGGCTCGGTTTAGGGTACGGGTTAGGATTAGGGTACGCGTTAGTGTTAGGGTAGGGGTTAGGGTTAGGGTACGCGATAGGGTGAGGTTAGTTATTAAACCTATCCCACTCTCTAGATACCCCTTAGCACGTAAAGGAATATTATTTGGGGGTCCAGCCATGGAGAAGAGTTTAGACACTAGGAGAAGATAAGGAACACACCCATTATCAAGAAATCACATTAGGATTCTCTTTTTAACCTGTTCCTTAAAACACTAGTGCTTAGGAAATCTATTGGAGGCAGAAGCAGTCAAGGGTAGCTTAGGGTTAGGGTTAGGGTTAGGGTGAGGGTTAGGGTATGGCTTAGGGTACGGGTTCGGGGAGGGGTTCGGGTAGGGCGTAGGGTATGGGTTAGGGTTAGGGTTAGGGTTAGTGTTAGGGTTAGGGCTCGGTTTAGGGTACGGGTTAGGATTAGGGTACGCGTTAGGGTTAGGGTAGGGGTTAGGGTTAGGGTACGCGTTAGGGTGAGGGTAGTTATTAAACCTATCCCACTCTCTAGATACCCCTTAGCACGTAAAGGAATATTATTTGGGGGTCCAGCCATGGAGAAGAGTTTAGACACTAGGAGAAGATAAGGAACACACCCATTATCAAGAAATCACATTAGGATTCTCTTTTTAACCTGTTTCTTAAAACACTAGTGCTTAGGAAATCTATTGGAGGCAGAAGCAGTCAAGGGTAGCTTAGGGTTAGGGTTAGGGTTAGGGTGAGGGTTAGGGTATGGCTTAGGGTACGGGTTCGGGGAGGGGTTCGGGTAGGGCGTAGGGTATGGGTTAGGGTTAGGTTTAGGGCTAGTGTTAGGGTTAGGGCTCGGTTTGGGGTACGGGTTAGGATTAGGGTACGCGTTAGGGTTAGTGTAGGGGTTAGGGTTAGGGTACACGTTAGGGTGAGGGTAGTTATTAAACCTATCACACTCTCTAGATACCCCTTAGCACGTAAAGGAATATTATTTGGGGGTCCAGCCATGGAAAAGAGTTTAGACAAGAGGAGAAGATAAGGAACACACCCATTATCAAGAAATCACATTAGGATTCTCTTTTTAACCTGTTCCTTAAATCACTAGTGCTTAGGAAATCTATTGGAGGCAGAAGCCGTCTAGGGTAGCTTAGGGTTAGGGTTAGGGTTAGGGTTAGGGTGAGGGTTAGGGTACGGCTTAGGGTACGGGTTCGGGGAGGGATTCGGGTAGGGCGTAGGGTATGGGTTAGAGTTAGGGTTAGGGTTAGTGTTAGGGTTAGGGCTCGGTTAAGGTTTCGGGTTAGGATTAGGGTACGCGTTAGTGTTAAGGTAGGGGTTAGGGTTAGGGTACGCTTTAGGGTGAGGGTAGTTATTAAACCTATCCCACTCTCTAGATACCCCTTAGCACGTAAAGGAATATTATTTGGGGGTCCAGCCATGGAGAAAGTTTTAGACACTAGGAGAAGATAAGGAACACACCCATTATCAAGAAATCACAATATGATTCTCTTTTTAAACTGTTCCTTAAAACACTAGTGGTTAGGAAATCTATTGGAGGCAGAAGCACTCAAGGGTAGCTTAGGGTTAGGGTGAGGGTTAGGGTGAGGGTTAGGGTACGGCTTAGGGTACGGGTTCGGGGCGGGATTCGGGTAGGGCGTAGGGTATGGGTTAGGGTTAGGGTTAGGGTTAGTGTTAGGGTTAGGGCTCGGTTTAGGGTATGGGTTAGGATTAGGGTACTCGTTAGGGTTAGGGTAGCGGTTAGGGTTAGGTTACGCGTTAGGGTGAGGGTAGTTTTTAAACCTATCCCACTCTCTATATACCCCTTAGCAAGTAAAGGAATATTATTTGGGGGTACAGCCATGGAGAAGAGTTTACACAATAGGAGAAGATAAGGAACACACCCATTATCAAGAAATCACATTAGGATTCTCTTTTTAACCTGTTCCTTAAAACACTAGTGCTTAGGAAATCTATTGGAGGCAGAAGCAGTCAAGGGTAGCTTAGGGTTAGGGTTAGGGTTAGGGTGAGGGTTAGGGTACGGCTTAGGGTACGGGTTCGGGGAGGGGTTCGTGTAGGGCGTAGGGTATGGGTTAGGGTTAGGGTTAGGGCTAGTGTTAGGGTTAGGGCTCGGTTTAGGGTACGGGTTAGGATTAGGGTACGCGTTAGGGTTAGGGTAAGGGTTAGGGTTAGGGTACGCGTTAGGGTGAGGGTAGTTATTAAACCTATCCCACTCTCTAGATACCCCTTAGCACGTAAAGGAATATTATTTGGGGGTCCAGCCATGGAGAAGAGTTTAGACACGAGGAGAAGATAAGGAACACACCCATTATCAAGAAATCACATTAAGATTCTCTTTTTAACCTGTTCCTTAAAACACTAGTGCTTAGGAAATCTATTGGAGGCAGAAGCAGTCAAGGGTAGCTTAGGGTTAGGGTTAGGGTGAAGGTGAGGGTTAGGGTTAGGGTACGGCTTAGGGCACGGTTTCGGGGAGGGGTTCGGGTAGGGCGTAGGGTATGGGTTAGGGTTAGGGTTAGGGCTAGTGTTAGGGTTAGGGCTCGGTTTAGGGTACGGGTTAGGATTAGGGTACGCGTTAGGGTTAGGGTAAGGGTTAGGGTTAGGGTACGCGTTAGGGTGAGGGTAGTTATTAAACCTATCCCACTCTCTAGATACCCCTTAGCACGTAAAGGAATATTATTTGGGGGTCCAGCCATGGAGAATAGTTTAGACACGAGGAGAGGATAAGGAACACACCCATTATCAAGAAATCACATTAGGATTCTCTTTTTAACCTGTTCCTTAAAACACTAGTGCTTAGAAAATCTATTGGAGGCAGAAGCAGTCAAGGGTAGCTTAGGGTTAGGGTTAGGGTGAGGGTGAGGGTTAGGGTACGTCTTAGGGTACGGGTTCGGGGAGGGGTTCGGGTAGGGCGTAGGCTATGGGTTAGGGTTAGGTTTAGGGTTAGTGTTAGGGTTAGGGCTCGGGTTAGGGTACGGGCTAGGATTAGGGTACGCGTTAGTGTTAGGGTAGGGGTTAGGGTTAGGGTATGCGATAGGGTGAGGTTAGTTATTAAACCTATCCCACTCTCTAGATACCCTTTAGCACGTAAAGGAATATTATTTGGGGGTCCAGCCATGGAGAAGAGTTTAGACACTAGGAGAAGATAAGGAACACACCCATTATCAAGAAATCACATTAGGATTCTCTTTTTAACCTGTTCCTTAAAACACTAGTGCTTAGGAAATCTATTGGAGGCAGAAGCAGTCAAGGGTAGCTTAGGGTTAGGGTTAGGGTTAGGGTGAGGGTTAGGGTATGGCTTAGGGTACGGGTTCGGGGAGGGGTTCGGGTAGGGCGTAGGGTATGGGTTAGGGTTAGGGTTAGGGCTAGTGTTAGGGTTAGGGCTCGGTTTGGGGTACGGGTTAGGATTAGGGTATGCGTTAGGGTTAGGGTAGGGGTTAGGGTTAGGGTGCACGTTAGGGTGAGGATAGTTAATAAACCTATCACACTCTCTAGATACCCCTTATCACGTAAAGGAATATTATTTGGGGGTCCAGCCATGGAAAAGTGTTTAGACAAGAGGAGAAGATAAGGAACACACCCATTATCAAGAAATCACATTAGGATTCTCTTTTTAACCTGTTCCTTAAATCACTAGTGCTTAGGAAATCTATTGGAGGCAGAAGCCGTCAAGGGTAGCTTAGGGTTAGGGTTAGGGTTAGGGTGAGGGTTAGGGTACGGCTTAGGGTACGGGTTCGGGGAGGGGTTCGGGTAGGGCGTAGGGTATGGGTTAGAGTTAGGGTTAGGGTTAGTGTTAGGGTTAGGGCTCGGTTAAGGGTACGGGTTAGGATTAGGGTACGCGTTAATGTTAGGTTAGGGGTTAGGGTTAGGGTACGCTTTAGGGTGAGGGTAGTTATTAAACCTATCCCACTCTCTAGATACCCCTTAGCACGTAAAGGAATATTATTTGGGGGTCCAGCCATGGAGAAGGGTTTAGACACTAGGAGAAGATAAGGAACACACCCATTATCAAGAAATCACAATATGATTCTCTTTTTAAACTGTTTCTTAAAACACTAGTGCTTAGGAAATCTATTGGAGGCAGAAGCAGTCAAGGGTAGCTTAGGGTTAGGGTTAGGGTTAGGGTGAGGGTTAGGGTACGGCTTAGGGTACGGGTTCGGGGAGGGATTCGGGTAGGGCGTAGGGTATGGGTTAGGGTTAGGGTTAGGGCTAGTGTTAGGGTTAGGGCTCGGTTTAGGGTACGGGTTAGGATTAGTGTACGCGTTAGGGTTAGGGTAAGGGTTAGGGTTAGGGTACGCGTTAGGGTGAGGGAAGTTATTAAACCTATCCCACTCTCTAGATACCCCTTAGCACGTAAAGGAATATTATTTGGGGGTCCAGCCATGGAGAAGAGTTTAGACACGAGGAGAAGATAAGGAACACACCCATTATCAAGAAATCACATTAGGATTCTCTTTTTAACCTGTTCCTTAAAACACTAGTGCTTAGGAAATCTATTGGAGGCAGAAGCAGTCAAGGGTAGCTTAGGGTTAGGGTTAGGGTTAGGGTGAGGGTTAGGGTACGGCTTAGGGTACGGGTTCGGGGAGGGGTTCGGGTAGGGCGTAGGCTATGGGTTAGGGTTAGGGTTAGGGTTAGTGTTAGGGTTAGGGCTCGGTTTAGGGTACGGGTTAGGATTAGTGTACGCGTTAGTGTTAGGTTAGGGTTTAGGGTTAGGTTATGCGATAGGGTGAGGTTAGTTATTAAACCTATCCCACTCTCTAGATACCCTTTAGCACGTAAAGGAATATTATTTGGGGGTCCAGCCATGGAGAAGAGTTTAGACACTAGGAGAAGATAAGGAACACACCCATTATCAAGAAATCACAATATGATTCTCTTTTTAAACTGTTCCTTAAAACACTAGTGGTTAGGAAATCTATTGGAGGCGGCAGCACTCAAGGGTAGCTTAGGGTTAGGGTTAGGGTTAGGGTGAGGTTTAGGGTACGGCTTAGGGTACGGGTTCGGGGAGGGATTCGGGTAGGGCGTAGGGTATGGGTTAGGGTTAGGGTTAGGGTTAGTGTTAGGGTTAGGGCTCGGTTTAGGGTATGGGTTAGGATTAGGGTACTCGTTAGGGTTAGGGTAGCGGTTAGGGTTAGGTTACGCGTTAGGGTGAGGGTAGTTATTAAACCTATCCCACTCTCTAGATACCCCTTAGCACGTAAAGGAATATTATTTGGGGGTCCAGCCATGGAGAAGAGTTTAGACACTAGGAGAAGATAAGGAACACACCCATTATCACGAAATCACATTAGGATTCTCTTTTTAACCTGTTCCTTAAAACACTAGTGCTTAGGAAATCTATTGGAGGCAGAAGCCGTCAAGGGTAGCTTAGGGTTAGGGTTAGGGTTAGGGTGAGGGTTAGGGTACGGCTTAGGGTACGGGTTCGGGAAGGGGTTCGGGTACGGCGTAGGGTATGGGTTAGGTTAAGGGTTATTGTTAGTGTTAGGGTTAGGTCTCGGTTTATGGTATGGGTTAGGATTAGGGTATGCGTTAGGGTTAGGGTAGGGGTTAGGGTTAGGGTACGCGTTAGGGTGAGGGTAGTTATTAAACCTATCCCACTCTCTAGATACCCCTTAGGACGTAAAAGAATATTATTTGGGGGTCCAGCCATGGAGAAGAGTTTAGACACCAGGATAAGATAAGGAACACACCCATTATCAAGAAGTCACATTAGGATTCTCTTTTGAACCTGATTTTTAAAACACTACTGTTTAGGAAATCTATTGCAGGCAGAAGCAGTCAAGGGTAGCTTAGCATTAGGGTTAGGGTTAGGGTACGGCTTAGGGTACGGGTTAGGTGAGGGGTTCGGGTAGGGCGTAAGGTATGGGTTAGGGTTAGGGTTAGGGTTAGTGTTAGGGTTAGGGCTCGGTTTAGGGTACGGTTTAGGATTAGTGTATGCGTTAGTGTTAGGGTAGGGGTTAGGGTTAGGGTACGCATTAGGGTTAGGGTAGTTATTAAACCTATCCCACTCTGTAGATTCCCCTTAGCACGTAAAGGAATATTATTTTGGGGTCCAGCCATGGAGAAGAGTTTCGACACTAGGATAAGATAAAGATCACACCCATTATAAAGAAATCACATTAGGATTCTCTTTTTAACCTATTCCTTAAAACACTAGTGCTGAGGAAATCTATTGGAGGCAGAAGCAGTCAAGGGTAGCTTAGGGTTAGGGTTAGGGTTAGGGTGAGGGTTAGGGTACGGGTTCGGGGACGGGTTCGGGAAGGGCGTAGGGTATGGGTTAGGATTAGGGTACGCGTTAGGGTTAGGGTAGGGGTTAGGGTTAGGGTACGCATTAGGGTGAGGGTAGTTATTAAACCTATCCCACTCTCTAGATACCCCTTAGCACGTAAAGGAATATTATTTGGGGGTCCAGCCATGGAGAAGAGTTTAGACACGAGGAGAAGATAAGGAACACACGCATTATCACGAAACACATTAGGATTCTCTTTTTAACCTGTTCCTTAAAACACTAGTGCTTAGGAAATCTATTGGAGGCAGAAGCTGTCAAGGGTAGCTTAGGGTTAGGGTTTGGGTTAGGGTGAGGGCTAGGGTATGGCTTAGGGTACGGGTTCGGGGAGGGGTTCGGGTAGGGCGTAGGGTATGGGTTAGGGTTAGGGTTAGGGTTAGTGTTAGGATTAGGGCTCGGTTTAGGGTACGGGTTAGGATTAGGGTACGCGTTAGGGTTAGGGTAGGGGTTAGGGTTAGGGTACGCGATAGGGTGAGGGTAGTTATTAAACCTATCTCACTCTCTAGATACCCCTTAGCACGTACAGGAATATTATTGGGGGTCCAGCCATGGAGAAGAGTTTAGACACTAGGAGAAGATAAGGAACACACCCATTATCACGAAATCACATTAGGATTCTCTTTTTAACCTGTTCCTTAAAACACTAGTGCTTAGGAAATCTATTGGAGGCAGAAGCAGTCAAGGGTAGCTTAGGGTTAGTGTTAGGGTTAGGGTGAGGGTTAGGGTATGGCTTAGGGCACGGGTTCAGGGAGGGGTTCGGGTAGGGCGTAGGGTATGGGTTAGGGTTAGGGTTAGGGTTAGTGTTAGGGTTAGGGCTCGGTTTAGGGTACGGGTTAGGATTAGGGTACGCGTTAGGGTTAGCGTAGGGGTTAGGGTTAGGGTACGCGTTAGGGTGGGGGTAGTTATTAAACCTATCACACTCTCTAGATACCCCTTAGCACGTAAAGGAATATTATTTGGGGGTCCAGCCTTGGAGAAGAGTTTAGACACGAGGAGAAGATAAGGAACACACCCATTATCAAGAAATCACATTAGGATTCTCTTTTTAACCTGTTCCTTAAAACACTAGTGCTTAGGAAATCTATTGGAGGCAGAAGCAGTCAAGGGTAGCTTAGGGTTAGGGTTAGGGTTAGGGTGAGGGTTAGGGTATGGCTTAGGGTACGGGTTCGGGGAGGGGTTCGGGTAGGGCGTAGGGTATGGGTTAGGGTTAGGGTTAGGGCTAGTGTTAGGGTTAGGGCGCGGTTTGGGGTACGGGTTAGGATTAGGGTACGCGTTAGGGTTAGTGTAGGGGTTAGGGTTAGGGTACACGTTAGGGTGAGGGTAGTTATTAAACCTATCCCACTCTCTAGATACCCCTTAGCACGTAAAGGAATATTATTTGGGGGTCCAGCCATGGAAAAGAGTTTAGACAAGAGGAGAAGATAAGGAACACACCCATTATCAAGAAATCACATTAGGATTCTCTTTTTAACCTGTTCCTTAAATCACTAGTGCTTAGGAAATCTATTGGAGGCAGAAGCCGTCTAGGGTAGCTTAGGGTTAGGGTTAGGGTTAGGGTTAGGGTGAGGGTTAGGGTACGGCTTAGGGTACGGGTTCGGGGAGGGATTCGGGTAGGGCGTAGGGTATGGGTTATAGTTAGGGTTAGGGTTAGTGTTAGGGTTAGGGCTCGGTTAAGGGTTCGGGTTAGGATTAGGGTACGCGTTAGTGTTAAGGTAGGGGTTAGGGTTAGGGTACGCTTTAGGGTGAGGGTAGTTATTAAACCTATCCCACTCTCTAGATACCCCTTAGCACGTAAAGGAATATTATTTGGGGGTCCAGCCATGGAGAAGGGTTTAGACACTAGGAGAAGATAAGGAACACACCCATTATCAAGAAATCACAATATGATTCTCTTTTTAAACTGTTCCTTAAAACACTAGTGGTTAGGAAATCTATTGGAGGCAGAAGCACTCAAGGGTAGCTTAGGGTTAGGGTTAGGGTTAGGGTGAGGGTTAGGGTACGGCTTAGGGTACGGGTTCGGGGAGGGATTCGGGTAGGGCGTAGGGTATGGGTTAGGGTTAGGGTTAGGGTTAGTGTTAGGGTTAGGGCTCGGTTTAGGGTATGGGTTAGGATTAGGGTACTCGTTAGGGTTAGGGTAGCGGTTAGGGTTAGGTTACGCGTTAGGGTGAGGGTAGTTTTTAAACCTATCCCACTCTCTATATACCCCTTAGCACGTAAAGGAATATTATTTGGGGGTACAGCCATGGAGAAGAGTTTACACAATAGGAGAAGATAAGGAACACACCCATTATCAAGAAATCACATTAGGATTCTCTTTTTAACCTGTTCCTTAAAACACTAGTGCTTAGGAAATCTATTGGAGGCAGAAGCAGTCAAGGGTAGCTTAGGGTTAGGGTTAGGGTTAGGGTGAGGGTTAGGGTACGGCTTAGGGTACGGGTTCGGGGAGGGGTTCGGGTAGGGCGTAGGGTATGGGTTAGGGTTAGGGTTAGGACTAGTGTTAGGGTTAGGGCTCGGTTTAGGGTACGGGTTAGGATTAGGGTACGCGTTAGGGTTAGGGTAAGGGTTAGCGTTAGGGTACGCGTTAGGGTGAGGGAAGTTATTAAACCTATCCCACTCTCTAGATACCCCTTAGCACGTAAAGGAATATTATTTGGGGGTCCAGCCATGGAGAAGAGTTTAGACACGAGGAGAAGATAAGGAACACACCCATTATCAAGAAATCACATTAGGATTCTCTTTATAACCTGTTCCTTAAAACACTAGTGCTTAGGAAATCTATTGGAGGCAGAAGCAGTCAAGCGTAGCTTAGGGTTAGGGTTAGGGTTAGGGTGAGGGTTAGGGTACGGCTTAGGGTACGGGTTCGGGGAGGGGTTCGGGTAGGGCGTAGGCTATGGGTTAGGGTTAGGGTTAGGGTTAGTGTTAGGGTTAGGGCTCGGTTTAGGGTACGGGTTAGGATTAGTGTACGCGTTAGTGTTAGGTTAGGGGTTAGGGTTAGGTTATGCGATAGGGTGAGGTTAGTTATTAAACCTATCCCACTCTCTAGATACCCTTTAGCACGTAAAGGAATATTATTTGGGGGTCCAGCCATGGAGAAGAGTTTAGACACTAGGAGAAGATAAGGAACACACCCATTATCAAGAAATCACATTAGGATTCTCTTTTTAACCTGTTCCTTAAATCACTAGTGCTTAGGAAATCTATTGGAGGCAGAAGCCGTCAAGGGTAGCTTAGGGTTAGGGTTAGGGTTAGGGTGAGGGTTAGGGTACGGCTTAGGGTACGGGTTCGGGGAGGGGTTCGGGTAGGGCGTAGGGTATGGGTTAGAGTTAGGGTTAGGGTTAGTGTTAGGGTTAGGGCTCGGTTAAGGGTACGGGTTAGGATTAGGGTACGCGTTAATGTTAGGTTAGGGGTTAAGGTTAGGGTACGCTTTAGGGTGAGGGTAGTTATTAAACCTATCCCACTCTCTAGATACCCCTTAGCACGTAAAGGAATATTATTTGGGGGTCCAGCCATGGAGAAGGGTTTAGACACTAGGAGAAGATAAGGAACACACCCATTATCAAGAAATCACAATATGATTCTCTTTTTAAACTGTTTCTTAAAACACTAGTGCTTAGGAAATCTATTGGAGGCAGAAGCAGTCAAGGGTAGCTTAGGGTTAGGGTTAGGGTTAGGGTGAGGGTTAGGGTACGGCTTAGGGTACGGGTTCGGGGAGGGATTCGGGTAGGGCGTAGGGTATGGTTTAGGGTTAGGGTTAGGGCTAGTGTTAGGGTTAGGGCTCGGTTTAGGGTACGGGTTAGGATTAGGGTACGCGTTAGGGTTAGGGTAAGGGTTAGGGTTAGGGTACGCGTTAGGGTGAGGGAAGTTATTAAGCCTATCCCACTCTCTAGATACCCCTTAGCACGTAAAGGAATATTATTTGGGGGTCCAGCCATGGAGAAGAGTTTAGACACGAGGAGAAGATAAGGAACACACCCATTATCAAGAAATCACATTAGGATTCTCTTTTTAACCTGTTCCTTAAAACACTAGTGCTTAGGAAATCTATTGGAGGCAGAAGCAGTCAAGGGTAGCTTAGGGTTAGGGTTAGGGTTAGGGTGAGGGTTAGGGTACGGCTTAGGGTACGGGTTCGGGGAGGGGTTCGGGTAGGGCGTAGGCTATGGGTTAGGGTTAGGGTTAGGGTTAGTGTTAGGGTTAGGGCTCGGTTTAGGGTACGGGTTAGGATTAGTGTACGCGTTAGTGTTAGGTTAGGGGTTAGGGTTAGGTTATGCGATAGGGTGAGGTTAGTTATTAAACCTATCCCACTCTCTAGATACCCTTTAGCACGTAAAGGAATATTATTTGGGGGTCCAGCCATGGAGAAGAGTTTAGACACTAGGAGAAGATAAGGAACACACCCATTATCAAGAAATCACATTAGGATTCTCTTTTTAACCTGTTCCTTAAAACACTAGTGCTTAGGAAATCTATTGGAGGCAGAAGCAGTCAAGGGTAGCTTAGGGTTAGGGTTAGGGTTAGGGTGAGGGTTAGGGTACGGCTTAGGGTACGGGTTCAGGGAGGGGTTCGGGTAGGGCGTAGGGTATGGGTTAGTGTTAGGGTTAGGGTTAGTGTTAGGGTTAGGGCTCGGTTTAGGGTACGGTTTAGGATTAGTGTATGCGTTAGTGTTAGGGTAGGGGTTAGGGTTAGGGTACGCATTAGGGTTAGGGTAGTTATTAAACCTATCCCACTCTGTAGATACCCCTTAGCACGTAAAGGAATATTATTTGGGGGTCCAGCCATGGAGAAGAGTTTCGACACTAGGATAAGATAAAGCTCACACCCATTATAAAGAAATCACATTAGGATTCTCTTTTTAACCTATTCCTTAAAACACTAGTGCTGAGGAAATCTATTGGAGGCAGAAGCAGTCAAGGGTAGCTTAGGATTAGGGTTAGGGTTAGGGTGCGGGTTAGGGTACGACTTAGGGTACGGGTTCGGTAACGGGTTCGGGAAGGGCGTAGGGTATGGGTTAGGATTAGTGTTAGGGTTAGTGTTAGGGTTAGGGCTCGGTTTAGGGTATGGTTTAGGATTAGGGTACGCGTTAGGGTTAGGGTAGGGTTTACGGTTAGGGTACACGTTAGGGTTAGGGTCGTTATTATACCTATCCCACTCTCTAGATACCCCTTAGCACGTAAAGGAATATCATTTGGGGGTCTAGCCATGGAGAAGAGTTTAGACACTAGGATAAGATAAGGAACACACCCATTATCAAGAAATCACATTAGGATTCTCATTTTAACCTGTTCCTTAAAACACTAGTCCTTAGGAAATCTATTGGAGGCAGAAGCAGTCAAGGGTAGCTTAGGGTTACGGTTAGGGTGAGGGTGAGGGTTAGGGTACGGTTTAGGTTATGGGTTCGGGGAGGGGTTCGGGTAGGGCGTAGAGTATGGTTTAGGGTTAGGTTTAGGGTTAGGGTTAGTGTTAGGGCTCGGTTTAGGGTACGGGTTAGGATTAGCGTACGCGTTAAAGTTAGGGTAGGGGTTAGGGTTAGGGTACGCGTTAGGGTTTGGGTAGTTATTAAACCAATCCCACTCTCTAGATACCCCTTAGCACATAAAGGAATATTATTTTGGGGTCCAGCCATGGAGAAGAGTTTAGACACTAGGATAAGAGAAGGAACACACCCATTATCAAGAAATCACTTTAGGATTCTCTTTTTAACCTGTTCCTTAATACACTAGTGCTTAGGAAATCTATTGGAGGCAGAAGCAGTCAAGGGTAGCTTAGGTTTAGGGTTAGGGTTAGTGTGAAGGTTAGGGTACGGCTTAGGGTTCGGGTTCCTTGAGGCGTTATGCTATGGCGTAGGGTATGGGTTAGGGTTAGGGTTAGGGTTAGTGTCAGGGTTAGGGCTCGGTTTTGGGTACGGGTTAGGATTAGGGTACGCGTTAGGGTTAGGGTCGGGGTTAGCGTTACGGTACGCGTTAGGGTGAGGGTAGTTATTAAACCTATCCCACTCTCTAGATACCACTTAGCACGTAAAGGAATATTATTTGGGGGTCCAGCCATGGAGAAGAGTTTTGACACTAGGATAAGATAAGGAACACACCCATTATCAAGAAATCACATTAGGATTCTCTTTTTTACTTGTTCCTTAAAACACTAGTGCTTAGGAACTCTATTGGAGGCAGAAGCCGTCAAGGGTAGCTTAGGGTTAGGGTTAGGGTTAAGTTTAGGGTGAGGGTTACGGTACAGCTTCAGGCCCTCTTCTGGTTCCGGGGGGCAGGCTGAGCCTGTGGTTAATTCTTCTTCCTGATGGGAAAATAGAGTGACCTGTGCCTGTCCCAACACATAGAGCTAGTCTCTCATTGGTTCCCCTTCTTCCCATTCATCTTCAGAACAAATTGCAACCTGTACGGAACAGGAGGTTAAAGGTGCTGATGCTCCAAGTAGGGAGGTTGCTAGTAAAGCGGCTGGAATGGCGAACCGGAGCACAAGGAGGTGAGAAATGAGGTGCGTTTTAGAAACCTTTCCCGATCACACGGTGTACCATCTTCTGGGTTTCTCATGCATGTTTTCGATGTAGGAAGATGACCTTGTACCTGGAGATTTGGGACCCATGGGCTGGGTACCACGCAGTATTACTTTAAAGGGTCTGCGTTGGCTCACCCAACCTCACCAAACCTCTCAGCCCCAAGAGTGTTCACCCTTATGTCTCATCCAGCTGTGGGTCCAGATATGGTCAATCCAGGTTGCATCACAGCCCCTGAATGAATTGTGTGAGTATTTCTCTCTCTTTCACTGTCTTTGTTTCATGGGTTTTTAAAAGTAATTTATTTTTATAATGGGGTTTAGCTGCTTTTCACTGCTGTGTTTATGCCGCTTTACACCCACTTGACTCACTTACAGAGAGATATCAATACATAGGTTTGAAGATTCTTACTTGTCAGATATATTCTTGTGCGGTGAATAGCGGGTGTTGAGTCCAGTTCACTGAGCAAGGAGTAGTTCTTGTCTATTACATATTGGGTTTATGGAACGGTATATGAACTAATTTGAAACCCTTCTTTCATGTATCACACCACCTCACCTTTCCCGTTAAGCAGTCATATTGTGTTTTCTAAAAGTGTGACTCTGTTCTGTTTTGTAATTCAGTTCAAGTGTGACGGTTTTTACATTCCCTCTATAAGTGATATCTTATGATAAGTGTCTTTTTCTGTGTGACTTATTTCACTTAGAATCGTCGAAACTAAATCCACTCCTCATGCTACTACTCGCGTTAAGACATTGATTTCATGGCTGAGTGATATTCCATTGTACATAAGAAGCAAAACTTCTTTATCCATTTTTCTGTTTCCTAGGATATTTAAGGTGTAATGAAGTGGAGGTTCTTGTCAACAGAGCAACCCTTAACTTTGGGTTGCCTGTGTCTTGCTGATTTTTAGATTTCCCAATTTATACGCCCATGCGTGGAAGTGCCCCATTCTCTGTAGCTGTGTTTTTTAGATGTTTTTGGAAACACCATACCCTTCTGCAGAGTCGCCATTGGCAATTTACATCCCGCCCATCAGTGTAACAAGGCTCCCTTTCCTCCTTGTCCTCTCCTGCATTTCTTGTTTTTACACTTTTTTAGGAAGTTCCTTTTGACCGATGGGAAGTGAGACTCCTTTGTAGTGCTGATTTGCATTTCCGGCTTGCTTGGTTGGCCAAAAAGGGCCTATGCGTGTTTTTCTGAATTTATTCAGGAAAAAATGCATACGCCCTTTTTGGCCAAGGGCATCCTTGTCGACGTTTGGCCGCTTTTCATGTGCTTTAGTGGCGATTCGATTCTAACTCCTGAAATTTGTTTCCTGCAATTCTGCCTTTCTTTCCAATCCTTTTCGTTGCCTTCCCTCAATATAGTTTTGGACGATAGTTATAATTTAAAACTCTGCAGGTTTATGAATTGCAGTGCCCCTGAGCTCCATTTTTCAACTCGCTTTTTGGGAGCTTCCCGCAGAGCCGCTGGTTTGCTTCTGGCCCTACTCTGGTTCTCAGTGGCAGGCTAAGCCTTTGCTTAATTCTTCTTCCTGATTGGAAATTAGAGTGACATGTGCCTGTCCGAGCATCTAGGGCTTGGCTCTCCTTGTTTCTCCTCCTTCCCCTTCTTCCTTTGGACAAATTCCAAATTCTGTGCAACTGGATGTTGAAGGTGCTGACATCCTCAAGTGGGGAGGTTTTAAGGAAAATGGCTGGAGGGGTGAATCCAACAACCAGGAAATTAGGAGTTTTGGTTCCTTTTCCAAAATCTTCCTGATCCAACCGTGTTCCATCTTCTGTGTGTCACTAGCATGTTTTAGCTGTAGGAAAGGTCCCGTGTATGTAAGGAGAACACCAGGGATTTTTCCAAATCAGTGTCTCCCCGATCTCCAATCTGGGGAATTTTTAAGCTACTGGTACATGTGTGTTCATTAAGGGACTTGGGCCGTAGGCAGAGTCCGAACTTTAGATGATTGAAGTCTTCAGGCTCAGAAACGCTCACCATCGGCCTCCTTTAGTTTCCATTTTATCTGTAGTTGATAGATGATGTTGATATAGATATCTATTGTTTTTCAGATTATTTCCCCTTAGGGGTCATTAAAAAATATTGAGTATAGTTCCCTGTGCTATACAGTAGTTCCTTGTTGATGATATATTTTATACATAGCAGTGTGTATATGTTAATCCGAAACTGTTAATTTATCCCTCCTCCCACCTTTCCCCTTTGGTAATAAAAAAATATAAGATTTTATACTTCTCAGAAATCTAGGAGCTGAAAGAGAGGTATCATTTTCAATGGAAAATCATTCAAAACAAGGTTGAAACTTCAACCAAGATTATTAGATGTACATCCTTGGAAAGAAATCACTGCATTTCACTACTGTTGACCTGACAAATAAGACAAACCCCTCCACTGAACTTGCTTATAATAAAGTGATGGAAATATCAAATGGAAGTGTTAGAAACATCTTATTTTACACGAGCCTTATACACTGCTCTATGTTAATTACAGTTTGGCTCACACATCTGTTCATTGAAGTTACAATGTTCTCAAATTCTGTTACTGATCCTGCAGAGTGGGCCCCAACAAGGGTCTCCCTGCCCAGTGTCATTGGAGCCAACAGATCGAGACTGACTTTGGTTCAGAAGCAAAGGAAAACTTTATATTTTAATCAGAGAATGGAGAGGTGAGAGTGTGTGCTCCCCTGCGGGTTGTGGGCCGGGCTGCTGTGTAGGGATCCTGTCAGCATCAGCGGGAGGGAGGGGGCGGAACTCTCGAGGGCCGGGTTGGCTGGAGCTCAGGTTCTATGTCGCAGAGTCTGCACAGGGCCCCACGAGCTGAGGTGTCGGCCCAGCCATTTTGCACTAGGAAATCGGGTCTGAAGTGCCGGGTGTGGGACCTCTGCATGTGGAAACCTAGGAGCAAGTGAAATTAGACAAAGTACAAAGGAAAAAATGGTTAGACTTTATTTTATTGCCCAGATTCTATTTTTATCTCCCAGGAATTTTTAATGGGCTTTGCCAGTGACAAAGCCCTCCTCTGCCTTTTGTCCCATTCCTCATTCGTGGGGCGCTGAGGGTGCAGACACCTCTTCTGTAAATGCTTCGTGCTGAGTTGGGTGTCCTCATACCTGGGGGGAGGGGCAGGACTTCTCTCCAGCAGCCTCCAGGTGAGGTTGATTGTCCCCAGGCCTCCTCCCTCACTGCTCGTCTGCCTGAGCACCAGCATTGGAAGTTTCATAGATTCTAATGACCTTTAAGGGTCCAGGAAAGAGATGTTCAGAGACGTTGCGGGGCGGGTGGGCGGTTTTACCCTGCTCCACATTGGTTCGACCCCCTTAGGCTGACGGTTTCTGCCAGCCTAGATGCTCTGACCAGTAGTCTGCGCTTTCTTCAGTTAGGCCACTGAATTAACGTACAAACAGCACCAGGTGTCAGAGCCCTGCTTGCTCAACTCCCAGACACTCCAGGGCTGGTGGTGATCCAGGACCATGACGGCCACTCAGTCAACGGCCTTTTGAAGTAGGAGGAGTACAGCCGGTCTCATTGGCCTCCGTCACCGCAGTGTCTGTAGGCTTTTCTATGGTGGCAGCGTTATTTACGGTTCCCCTGCCAAGTTTATTAGCTCCGCTCTGGGTGCAGTAAGTCCTGTAAGCAATAGTCTGCTCTTTTGGGGCACACTCTTGTTGTTTTCTGAGAGAAGCTCCAGGTCAAGTGATGGTCACACGAGTCGTCATGGGGGCCCATTGCCCCCAGTTGTCTCTCCGGAGGTTGGTGTTGGAGGGCCTCCTCACTCGAGGTCATTGTGCCCACGGAGCAATCCCTGCAACTTCAGGGCATGGTGGGTGGTTAGGATCACCAAGTGGCGTCCTTTACCCTTAGGAGGGAGCTGGCCTTGCGGGCTGCTGATTTCCAGGTTTTTAGATACCCCCAGTATCCTGGTCGGATGGGGTGGCTGGTCAATGCCTGGAGGGCATTCTTGCATTGTTCCATTTCAAGTGGTCCCAGTTTTTGCACTAATACTCCAAGGGCGATTTGCCTTGGACCAGGAATGTAAAGGTCAAAGGGTTTAGCTAACTTAGGGAGGTCCAGGGCAAGGGTCTGAATTGACTGCACTTTCCCTTCTTGAAGGGCCGCTTCTGGATTCTATTCAAAAGGATCATCATCTTTTCCTTTCAGTGTTTCATATAGAGGCCCAGCTATTAGACTGTAGTTAGGGATCCAGATGCAGCAAACCCCGGTCTCCCCAGGATCCCCTAAGCTGTCTTCTAGATTCAGGAAGGGTGAGGCAGCAAATGGCTTCTTCCCTTTCCTGGGGTGGGCTTCTCCGACCTTCTGTATGAATGAAACCCAGGAAGGTCACCTTAGTTTGTGATATTTGAGCCTTTTTCTTGGACACCTTCTATCTTTTATTGGCTAGGTAGTTCAGAGGCCTCCTTAGTCGGGCTGGTGATCAGAATGTCATCTGCATATTGAAGGAGGGTTCCCTTCTCCAGAGGTAGATCTTTTAGGTCTTTAGCTAACGTTTCCCAAAAGATGGTGTGGGAATTTTTGAACCCCTGGGGCAGGACGGCCCAGCAGCATTGCTTTTGTTGTATGTTGAGTCCTGCCACTCACAGCCAAAATTTCTTGTGACTCTGGGACTAATGGAATACAGAAGAAGGCATCATTGAAGTCTAATACAGAATACCATGTCCTGCTGGATGGTAGAATGACCAGCAGGGTGTAGGAATTTGGAACTACTAGATGTATATCCTCTGTGGCTTCACTGACTGTCCTGGCGTCCTCTACCAGGTACCCAGCAGCCCACGGGGCTCTTGTGGTCGGGCCCCTCACAGGATATGGAGCTCACCTGGGCAGGTACCCAGCTGCCCATGGGGCTCTCGGTGTTAGGCCACTCCCAGGATATGGAGCTCACCTGGGCAGGTACCCAGCAGCCCATGGGGCCCTCATGGTCAGGCCCCTCCCAGGTTATGGAGCTCACCTGGGCAGGTACGCAGCAGCCCACAGGGCTCTCGTGGGCAGGCCCCTCCCTGGATATGGAGCTCCCCTGGACAGGTACCCTGGCAGGGCTGGGCACACAGGAACCGTGCACATAGCCCTCATTGCAGAGCACCCCCACCACAACTGTAGCTCAGAGCTGACACAGAGCACCTCAGAGCAGAGCTTGAACTAACAAACAGCAGCTCCAACAGGTCTGTGACCCTAGGCTTCACTCTGTGCAGCCTCCCTCTGCCTGGTCTTCCAGGGGCTTCCACTGCATCCGGGGCACCAGGCCTCTGTCTGCACCCACCACCCCTCCTCTCCCTGACTCCTGGGTTCCTCTCATTAGCAGAGGGTCTTCTTGAAGTTGTCTCCCACTCATGGACCAGATGAAATGATTAGAAAACAAGCCAGGGCTGCCGCCCCTTATCTATCCTGACTCTCGGGACCCTACACCTGTTCCTTGGATCTGGCCGGTGCAGCAAGGCCCATTTTCTGCAACTCTGAGCCCCTGAGGGGCGAGGATTGGCTGACCTTGGCAGCCTGACCCGGCCGGCCAGCCCTTCCCAGGTGTGCCTGGGTTGAGGTCAATATAAACACCCCTCCAGGCAGCAAAAGCCTCTGCAGCTGTGCCTGACGCCATATTCTCTGCCCCGTCAGCAGTCTCGGGGTTGGGATGGTGGGAGGGAGTAGGGCCCGTGGCTCTATGAGTGGCCCGGTGTGACTGGGGCTCTGCTGGACTTCCTGAAGGAGTTGCCCTGCTGCCACCTGCTAAAGAAGAGGATGTGTCACCCATACTTGCTGCTGGAATTTCTCCCCGGGCAGAGGTGAGGAAGGAAAAAAGCAGTGGGGGCCGGGACAGGAGGGGTACCTCAGGCAGGGAAATGGAAAGCTTCCAGACGAGTGCCCAGGGCCAGGACCATCCTGGCTGGCCTGCAGGCACCAAGTCGGCCTGCGTGTCCAAGCCCCTTCCTCTAGCTTTTAAAGTCTTTGCACACATTCAGGTGTTTTACCTGGGAAGGGTGGGAAAAGTTCAGCAGCAACTGGCCTGGGGCTCAGCTCACATTTACTCAGAGACGCCTCCTCACGGTCCCCCAGCTTTGCAATGAGGACGCTCCTTGTGTTGGGGCTGCTGGCTGCATGGGAAATGATTCCCCACCTGTGACCAACTTCAGAATTGTTTACCACTGGAGCAAGTGCCCTGATAGGGTTTTCCTCTGTATGACCAGTGGGTTCTGTTTTTTTTTTTCTCTTTTTTGGTTCAAGGTAAATTTTATTCCTCTTTTTGTATTTATGGATATAAGCATGGAAATAATTCATTCATATAAATACGTCTATGGGAAGGACAGAACTTTTTTTTCTGTTTTATTTTTTTAAGTATTAATTATTTTTTAATTTTTGAATTTATTTTATTCATTTTTTTATACAGCAGGTTCTTATTGGTTATCTATTTTATACATATAAGTGTATATATGTCAATCCCAGGCTCGCAATTCATCCCACCACCACCACCCTGCCACTTTCCCCCCTTGGTGTCCATACATTTGTTCTCTACATCTGTGTCTCTATTTCTGCCTTGCAAACCGGCTCATCTGTACCATTTTTCTAGGTTCCACATGTATGCGTTAATATACGATATTTGTTTTTCTCTTTCTGACTTACTTCACTCTGTATGACAGTCTCTAGATCTATCCACGTCTCTACAAATGACCCAATTTCATTCCTTTTTATGGCTGAGAAATATTGCATTTTATATATGTAGCACATCTTTTCCGTTCATCTGTCTATGGGCATTTAGGTTGCTTCCATGACCTGGCTATTGTAAATAGTGCTGCAGTGAACATTGTGGTGAATATGTCTTTTTGAATTATGGTTTTCTCTGGGTATATGGCCAGTAGTGGGATTGCTGGGTCACACGGTAATTCTATTTTTAGTTTTTTAAGGAACCTCCATACTGTTCTCCATAGTGACTGTATCAACTTACATTCCCACAAATAGTGTAAGAGGGTTCCCTTTTCTCCACACCCTCTCCAGCATTTGTTGTTTGTAGATTTTCTGATGATGCCCATTCTAACTCGTGTGAGGTGATAACTCATTGTAGTTTTGGTTTATATTTCTCTAATAATTAGTGATGTTGAGCAGCTTTTCATGTGCTTCTTGGTCATCTGTATGTCTTCTTGGGACAAATGTCTATTTACGTCATCTGCCCATTTTTGGATTGGGTTGTTTGTTTTTTTACTGTTGAGCTGCATGAGCTGTTTATATACATTGGAGATTAATCCTTTGTCCATTGATTCGTTTGCAAATATTTTCTCCCATTCTGAGGGTTGTCTTTTCGTCTTGTTTGTAGTTTCCTTTGCTTTGCAAAAGCTTTTAGGTTTCATTTGCTCCCATTTGTTTATTATTGTTTCTTATTCCATTACTCTAGGAGGTGGATCAAAAAAGACCTTGCTGTGATTTATGTCAAAGAGTATTCTTCCTATGTTTTCCTCTAAGAGTTTTATAGTGTCCGGTCTTACATTTTGGTCTCTAATGCATTTTGAGTTTATTTTTTGTGTATGGTGTTAGGGAGTGTTCTAATTTCATTCTTTTACATGTAGCTGTCCATTTTTCCCAGCACCACTTATTGAAGAGACTGTCTTTTCTCCATTGTATATCCTTGCCTCCTTTGTCATAGATTAGTGGGTCATAGGTGTGTAGGTTTATCTCTGGGCTTTCCTTTTTTTTTTTTTTTCTTTTACATCTTTAATGGAGTATAATTGCTTTACAATTGTGTGTTAGTTTCTGCTGTATAAAAAACTGAATCAGCTATGCGTATACATATAACACCATATCCCCTCCCTCTTGCACCTCCCTCTCACTCCCTTATCCCACCCTTTTAGGTGGTCACAAAGCACAGAGCTGGTCTCCCTGTGCTATGTGGCTGCTTCCCAGTAGCTATCAATTTTACATTTGGTACTGTATATATGTCCATACCACTCTCTCACTTTGTCCCAGCTTACCCTACCCCCTCCCCATGTCCTCAAGTCCTTTCTCTACGTCTGTGTCCTTAATCCTTTCCTGCCCCTAGGTTCTACATAAACTTTTTTTTTTAGATTCCATATATATGTGTTAGCATACGGTGTTTGTTTTTCTCTTTCTGACTTACTTCACTCTGTAGGACAGACTCTAGATCCATCCACCTCACTAAAAATAACTCAATTTCGTTTCTTTTTATGGCTGAATCATGTTCCATTGTATATATGTGCCACATCTTCTTTATCCATTTATCTGTTGATGGACACTTAGGTTGCTTCCATGTCCTGGCTATTGTAAATAGAGCTACAGTGAACATTGTGGTACATGACTCTTTTTGAATTATGGTTTTCTCAGGGTAAATGTCCAGGAGTGGGTTTGCTGGGTTGTATGGTAGTTCTATTTTTAGTTTTTAAGGAACCTTCATACCGTTCTCCCTAGTGGCTATATCAATTTACATTCCCACCAACAGTGCAAGAGGGTTCCCTTTTCTCCAATTAATGCCTCTCCAGCATTTATTGTTGGTAGATTTTTTGATGATGGCCATTCTGACTGGTGTGAGGTGATACCTCGCTGTAGTTTTGATTTGCATTTCTCTAATGATTAGTGATGTTCAGCATCTTTCATGTGTTTGTTGGCAACCTGTATATCTTCTTTGGAGAAATGTCTATTTAGGTCTTCTGCCCATTTTTGGATTGGGTTGTTTGGTTTTGTGATATTGAGCTACATGAGCTGCTTTTTGGAGATTAATCCTTTGCCATTTGCTTCATTTGAAAATATTTTCTCCCATTCTGATGGTTGTCTTTTCATCTTGCTTATGTTTTCCTTTGCTGTGCAAAAGAATTTATGTTTCATTAGGTCCCATTTTTTTATTTTTGTTTTTATTTCCATTTCTCTAGGAGGTGGGTCAAAAAGGATCTTGCTGTGATTTATGTCATAGACTGTTCTGCTTATGTTTTCCTCTAAGACTTTTATAGTGGCTGGTCTTATATTTAGGTCTCTAATCCATTTTGAGTTTATTTTTGTGTATGGTGTTAGGGAGTGTTCTAATTTCATTCTTTTACATGTAGCTGTCCAGTTTTCCCAGCACCACTTACTGAAGACACTGTCTTTTCTCCGTTGTATACCCTTGCCTCCTTTGTCATAGATTAGTTAACCATAGGTATGTGGGTTTATCTCTGTGCTTTCTATCCTGTTCTATTGACCTATATTTCTGTTTTTGTGTCAGTACCATATTATCTTGATTACTGTAGCTTTGTAATATAGTCTGAAGTCTGGAAGTCTGATTCCTCCAGCTCTTTTTTTTCCCCCTGAAGACTGCTTTGGCTATCCAAGGTCTTTTGTGTCTCCCTACAAATTTTAAGATTTTTTTTTCTTGTTCCGTAGAAAATGCCAAAGGTATTTTGATCGGGATTGCATTAAATCTGTAGATTGCTTTGGGTAGTATAGTCATTTTCACAATATTGATTCTTCTAATCCAAGAACATGGTATATGTCTCCATCTGTTTATATCATCTTTGATTTCTTTCATCAGTGTCTTATAGTTTTCTGAGTACAGGTCTTTTACTTCCTTAGGTAGGTTTATTCCTAGGTATTTTATTCTTTTTGTTGCAGTGGTAATGGGATTGTTTCCTTAATTTCTCTTTCTGATCTTTCATTGTTAGTGTATAGGAATGCAAGCAATTTCTGTGCATTAATTTTGTATCCTGCAACTTTACCAGATTCATTGATTAGCTCCAGTGGTTTTCTGGTGGCATCTTTAGGATTCTCTATCTATGATATCATGTCATCTGCAAACAGTGACAATTGTACTCCTTCTTTTCCTTTTTGTATTCCTTTTATTTCTTTTTCTTCTCTGATTGCCATGGCTAGGACTTCCAAAACTATGTTGAATAGCAGTGGTGAGAGTGGACATCCTCGTCTTGTTCCTGATCTTAGAGGAAACGCTTGCAGTTTTTCACCATTGAGAATGGTGTTTGCTGCGGGTTTGTCATATATGGCCTTTATTATGTTGAGGTAGTTTCCCTCTATGCCCACACTCTGCAGAGTTTTTATCATAAATGGGTGTTGAATTTTCACAAAATCTTTTCCTTCATCTATTGAGATGATCATATGGTTTTATTCTACAATTTGTTAATATGGTGTATTCACATTGATTTGTGTATATTGAAGAATCCTTGCATCCCTGGGATACACCCCACTTGATCATGGTGTATGATCCTTTTAATGTGTTGTTCGATTCTGTTTGCTAGTATTTGGTTGAGGATTTTTACATCTATATTCATCAGTGATATTGGTCTATAATTTTCTTTCCTTGTAGTATCTCTGTCTGATTTTGGTATCAGGGTGATGGTGGTCTCATAGAATGAGTTTGGGAGTGTTCCTTCCCCTGAAATTGTTTTGAAGAATTTGAGAAGGTTGGGTGTTAGCTCTTCTCTAAATGTTTGATAGAATTCACCTGTGATGCCATCCGGTTCTGGACTTTTGTTTGTTGGAAGATTTTTAATCACAGTTTCAATTTCATTGCGTGTGATAGGTTTGTTCATATTTTCTATTTCTTCCTGGTTCAGTCTTGGAAGGTTATCCCTTTCTAAGAATTTGTCCATTTCTTCCAGGTTGTCCATTTTATTGGCATAGATTTGCTTGTAGTAGTCTCTTAGGATGCTTTGTATTCCTGTGGTGTCTGTTGTAACTTCTCCTTTTTCACTTCTAATTTTGTTGATTTGAGTCCTCTCCCTCTTTTTCTTGAGTCTGGCTAAAGGTTGATCATTATTGCTTATCTTCTCAAAGAACCAGCTTTTAGTTTTATTGATCTTTGCTTTCATTTTCTTTGTTTCTATTTCATTTATTTCTGCTCTGATCTTTAAGATTTCTTTCCTTCTACTAACTTTGGGTTTTGTTCTTCTTTCTCTAATTCCTCTAGGTGTAAGGTTAGATTGTTTATTTGAGATTTTTCTTGTTTCTTGAGGTAGGCTTGTATTGCTATAAACTTCCCTCTTAGAACTGCTTTTGCTGCATCCCATAGGTTTTGGATCGTCGTGTTTTTGTTGTCATTTGTCTCTAGGTAGTTTTTGATTTCCTCTTTGATTTCTTCAGTGATCTCTTGGTTATTTAGTAACGTATTGTTTAGCCTCCATGTGTTTGTGTTTTTTACGGTATTTTTCCGTGTAATTGATTTCTAATCTCATAGCATTGTGGTTGGAACAGCTGCTTGACATGATTTCAGTTTTCTTAAATTTACTGAGGCTTTGTGACCCAAGATGTGATCTATCTTGGAGAATGTTCCGTGTGCAGTTAAGAAGAACGTGTAATCTGCTGTTTTTGGATGGAATGTCCTATAAATATCAATTAACTCTATCTGGTCTATTGTGTCATTTAAAGCTTGTGTTTCCTTATTAATTTTCTGTCTGGCTGATCTCCACTGGTGTAAGTGAGCTGTTAAAGTCCCCCACTATTATTGTGTTACTGTTGATTTCCTCTTTTATAGCTGTTAGCGGTTGCCTTATACATTGAGGTGCTCCTATGTTGGGTACATATATATTTATAATTGTTATATCTTCTTCTTGGATTGATCCCTTGACCATTATGTACTGTCTTTCCTTGTCTCTTGTAACATTCTTTATTTTAAAGTCTATTTTATCTGATATGAGTATTGCTACTCCAGCTTTCTTTTGATTTTCATTTGCATAGAATATATTTTTCCATCGCCTCACTTTCAGTCTGTGTGTGTCCCTAGGTCTGAAATGGGTCTCTTGTAGACAGCATATATATGGGTCTTGTTTTTGTATCCATTCAGCGAGCCTGTGTCTTTTGGTTGGAACATTTAGTGCATTCACGTTTAAGGTAATTATCGATATGTATGTTCCTATTACTATTTTCTTAATTGTTATGGGGTTGTCTTGGTGGGTCCTTTTCTTCTCTTGTGTTTCCCACTTAGAGAAGTTCCTTTAGCATTTGGGGTAGAGCTGGTTTCATGGTGCTGAATTCTCTTAGCTTTTGCTTGTCTGTAAGGCTTTTGATTTCTCCATCAAATCTGAATGAGACCTTTGCAGGGTGGAGTACTCTTGGTTGTAGGTTCTTCCCTTTCATCACTTTAAATTGATCATGCCACTCCCTTCTGGCTTGTAGATTTTCTGCTGAGAAATCAGCTGTTATCCTTATGGGAGTTCCCTTGTATGTTATTTGTCATTTTTCCCTTGCTGCTTTCAATAATTTTTCTTTGTCGTTAATTTTTGTCAATTTGATTACTATGTGTCTTGTCATTTTTCTCCTTCGGTTTATCCTGCCTGGGACTCTCTGTGCTTCTGGACTTGGGTGGCTATTTCTTTTCCCATGCTAGGGAAGTTTTTGACCATAATCTCTTCAAATATATTCTCGGGTCCTTTCTCTCTCTTCTCCTTCTGGGACCCCTATCATGCGAATGTTGTTGTGTTTAATGTTGTCCCAGAGGACTCTTGGGGTGTCTTCATTTATTTTCATTCTTTTTCTTTATTCTGTTCCATGGCAGTGATTTCCACCTTTCTGTCTTCCAGGTCACTTATCCGTTCTTCTGCCACAGTTATTCTGCTACTGATTCCTTCTAGTATATTTTTCATTTCAGTTATTACATTGTTCACCTCTGTTTGTTTGTTCTTTAATTCTTCTAGGTGTTTGTTCCTTAATTCTTCTAGGTCTTTGTTAAGCATTTTTTGTGTCTTCTCCATCTTTGCCTCCTTTCTTTTTCCAAGGTCTTGGCTCAACTTCACTATCATTATTCTGAATTCTTTTTCTGGAAGGTTCCCTATCTCCACGTCATTTCGTTTTTTTTTTCTGGGGTTTTTATCTTGTTCCTTGATCTGGTATAAAGTCCTCTGCCTTTTCATTTTGTCTATCTTTCTGTGAATGTGGTTTTCCTTCCACAGGCTGCAGAATTGTAGTTCTTCTTGCTTCTGCTGTCTGCTCTCTGGTGGATGAGTCTATCTTAGAGGCTTGTGCAAGCTTCCTGATGGGAGGGACTGGTGGTGGGTAGAGCTGGGTGTTGCTTTGGTGGGCAGAGCTTTAATCCGCTTGTCTGTGGATTAAATAAAACTTTAATAAAAAGTTTAATCCGCTTGTCTGCTGATGCATGGGGCTGGGTTCCCTCCCTGTTGGTGGTTTGGCCTGAGGCGACCCAGCACTGGAGCCTACCTTGCTCTTGGTGGGGCTAATGGCGGACTCTGGGAGGGCTCACACCAAGGAGTATTTCCCAGAACTTCTGCTGCCATTGTCGTTGTCCTCACGGTGAGCCACAGCCACAGCCACCACCTGCCTCTGCAGGAGACCCTCTAAAAGTAGCAGGTAGTTCTGATCATTCTCCTACAGGGTCACTGCTCCTTCCCCTGGGTCCTGATGTGCACACTACTTTGTTTGTGCCCTCCATGAGTGGAGTATCTGAGTGGAGTTGAGACTCTGAGACTCTGCGTGGAGTCGCACAGACTCTGGGTCCTGTGAAGCTTCGATGTTTTGTGGTTCTAGAAATCCTATAGGAGACGGTCCACAGTAGGTGAAGCTAACGTTGTCAGTAGAGGTGTTGAAGCCAAAGATCTGCAGTTCCGACTAGAGGTGCCCATGTACATACAGGACAAAATCATCTCGTGTGAATGTAGTTCAGGCATGTTTAAGATGAATGCAGTCATGTTAATGCCTACCATATTCTATCTTGAGCCTCTCCTCAGGGACCCCCTCCTCAGTTCCTGAGGCTCCTGTAAGTCATGTGCAGGGGACTGGAGAGTGAGCTCTGTCCAGTCTGAGCCCTGAGTTACCCTGTGTGTATCTTAGGATACTTTGTATTTCTGTGGTGTCTGTCTGTTGTAACATCATCTCTTTCATTTCAGATTTATTTGGGCCCTCTCTTTTTAAAAAAACATACTACTGTTGTCTTTTATTCTTTACAGAAGTTTAATAAGTGTTTGATCTACTATCCTTACCCTATGTATACTTTTTGCAGTGAGATTTTTACTTTTCTTTGTTTCCTTGTTACTATCAATAATTAGTGAGACTTCTTTTAAGCTACCTTCAACATTGCTTATAAAGCTGCTTTATTAGTGATGACAGAGCCTTAATGGAATTCATGCTCTGGTTGTAAATTAGAATGCAATGTGCCAGCAAAAAGCCCCTTAAGTTTATGTCTCACTACTTCTTGTTTTTTTTTAATCTAATTTTTATTTTTTGTCAGAGCAAATTTGATTAAAATGTTTTGTTTCTTCTAGGTGTGCAAGATGTGGTTCTTTTAAACATATACATATATCTATTCTTCTTTGGATCATTTTCCCATGTAGGTTATGACACAATGTTGAGCAGTCTTGTCTTGGTATTACATAGGTCTTTGGTGATTACATATTTCACATGTGTTTCTATATCTATCTTAACCCCAATATCCTAATGTATCCAATCCTCACACCTTTCCATTTGGTGAACCATAAGTTTGTTTAATGAATCTGTGATTGCATTTCTCTGTGGAAATATCTTCATTGGTATGAATTTTTAGCTAAGACCTATAAGTGATATTATAGGATATGTGTCTTTGGCTTTCTGACTTAGTACAATTTGCCTGATTACCTCAAGAATCATACATGGTGCTGTAAATGGCATTGTTTCATTTTTTTCCCTGGCTAATATTCCATCTGTACGTGTACCAGTTCTTCTTTGGCCACGCACCTCTTGATGGACTTTCTGGTTGCCTCCATGTCTTGGCTATTGTAATACTGCTGCAATGCATATTTGCTTGGCTGTGTCTTTCCAGTTCTATCTTATGTTATAGGCCAAGGAGTGGGCTTGCTGTATCATATGGTAGCTCAGTGTGTACGTTTTAAAGGCACCACCATTCAGTTCTCATTAGTGGCTCTTTCCAGGTTACGTCCCACTTAAAATTGAGGGTATGCATTTCTCCAAAACACCTTCAATATTTATTGTTTGTAGTTTTCTTGCTGATGGTTATTCTAACAGGTGCGAGCTGATACCTCTCTGTGGTTGAATTTGCATGTGTCCCAAAATCTGTTGAAATTGAGCTTTAAAGCATGCCCTTTCTATTTATCAAACTGTGATTACAGCTTAGTTCTTCAAAGTGTTTTATTAAAGTAAGTGTCACATTTTGAAAATTTTTGGCCATTATCTCCCTCAAGACATTTTGAAGGCAGGTTTCATTTACAGCCCTGAAGTACTTGTTCATATGAAGTGACCATTAGCACAGATTTGAAAGCTGCTTTGGCAGGTAACGGCCGGAGGGCGGCAGCCTTTCCACATTCCCCAATCTGGTAACTAGGGAAGGAGCCTTCAGCCCCAAAAGTGTCCACCCTTATGTCTCATCCAGCTGTGGATCTAGATATGGTCAATCTAGGTTGCATCACAGCCCCTGAATGAATTGTGTGAGAATTTCTCTGTCTTTCAACGTCTTTGTTTCATGGGTATTTAAAAGTAGTTTATTTTTATAATGGGGTTTAGCTGCTTTTCACTGCTGTGTTTATGCCGCTTTACACCCACTTGACTCACTTACAGAGAGATATCAATACATAGGGTTTAAGATTCTTACTAGTCAGATATAGTCTTGTGCGGTGAATAGGGGGTGTTGAGTCCAGTTCAGTGAGCAAGGAGTAGGTCTTGTCTATTACATATTGGGTTTATGGAACGGTATCTGAGCTAATTTGAAACACTTGTTTCATGCATCACCCCACCTCACCTTTCCCGTTAAGCAGCCATAGTGTGTTTTCTAAATGTGTGACTCTGTTCTGTTTTGTAATTCAGTTCAAGTGTAACGGTTTTTACAATCCCTCTATAAGTGATACCTTTTGATAAGTGTCTTTTTCTGTGTGACTTATTTCACTTAGAATCATCGTACCTACATCCACTCATCATGCTGCTAGTAGCCTTAGGACATTGATTTCATGGATGAGTCATATTCCATTGTACATAAGTACCACAACTTCTTTATCCATTTTCCTCTTTCCTGGGATATTTAAGGTGTACCGAAGTGGAGGTTCTTGAAAACAGAGCAGCCCTAAAATTTGGGGTGCCTGTGTCTTGCTGATTTTTAGTTTTCCCAAGTTATACAGCCATGAGTGGAAGTGCCCTATGCTCTCTAAGCTGTTTCCTAGATGTTTCAGGACACACCATACACTTCTCCACAGAGGCTGTTGGCAATTTTCATCCCGCCCAAGAGCGTAACGAGGTTCTCATTTCTCCATGGCCTGTCCTGCATTTCTGGTTTTTACACTTTTTTAGGATGACGCTTTTGACCGATGGGAAGTGAGACTTCTTTGTAGTGCTGATTTGCATTTACAGCTTGCTTGGTTGGCCCAAAAGGGCGTATGCGTTTTTTCCTGTATATATTCAGGAAAAAACGCATACGCCCTTTTGGGACAAGTGCACCGTTTTCGACGTTTTGAAGCTTTTCATGTGCTTTAGGGGCGATTCGTATCTACCTCCTGAAATCAGTTTCCTGCAATTTTCCCTTGCTTTGAAATCCTCTTCGCTGCCTTCCTTCAATATATTTTTGGACGAGAGTTATCATTTATAACTCTGCAGGTTTGTGAATTGCAGTGACCGTGAACTCTATTTTTCAACTCGCTTTTTGGGAGCTGGCCGCAAATCCGCGGGATTGCTTCAGGCCCTATTCTGGTTCTAGGGAGCAGGCCAAGGCTGCGTTTAATTCTTCTTCCTGTTGGGAAATTAGAGTGACCTGTGCATTTACCAACACTTAGAGCTAGTCTCTCATTGGTTCCCCCGATTCCCGTTCATCCTCACGGCAATTTGCAACCTGGATGAAACAGGGGGTGAAAGGTGCTGATTCTCCAAGTGGGGAGATTGTTAGTAAAGTGGCAGGAATGGCAATACAGAGCATCAGGAGATGAGAAATGAGGTGCCTTTTAGAAACCTTTCTCGATCACATGATGTACCATTCTCTGGGTTTCCCATGCATATTTTTGGTGTAGGAAGATTCCGTTGAACCTGGAGATTTGGGACTCATGGAATGAGTACCAGGCAGTATTACTTTAAAGGGTCTGCGATTGCTCACCCAACCTCACCAATCCTGTCAGCCCCAAGAGTGTCCAGCCTTATGTCTCATCCAGCTGTAGGTCTAGATGTGGTCTGTCCAGGTTGCATCACAGCCCCTGAATGAATTGTGTGAGAATTTCTCTCTCTTTCACTGTCTTTGTTTCATGGGTATTTAAAAGTAGTTTATTTTTATAATGGGGTTTAGCTGCTTTTACTGCTGTGTTTATGCCGCTTTACACCCACTTGACTCACTTACAGAGAGATATCAATACATAGGTTTGAAGATTCTTACTAGTCAGATATATTCTTGTGTGGTGATAGGGGGTGTTGAGTCCAGTTCACTGGGCAAGGAGTAGGTCTTGTCTATTATATATTGGGTTTATGGAACGGTATGTGAGCTAATTTGAAACCCTTGTTTTATGCATCACGCCACCTCACCTTTACAGTTAAGCAGCCATACTATGTTTTCTAAATGAGTGACTCTGTTCTGTTTTGTAATTCAGTTCAAGTGTAGCGGTTTTTACATTCCCTCTATAAGTGATATCTTATGATAAGTGTCCTTTTCTGCGTGACTTATTTCACTTAGAATCATAGTACCTAAATGACTCATCTTGCTGCTCCTAGCCTTATGACATTGATTTCATGGCTGAGTGATATTCTATTGTACATAAGTACGAAAACTTCTTATCCATTTTTCACTTTCCTGGGATATTAAAAGGTGTTCCGAAGAGGAGGTTCTTGTCAACAGAGGAGCCCTAAACTTTGGGGTGCCTGTGTCTTGCTGATTTTCAGTTTTCCCAATTTATACACCCATGAGTGGAAGTGCCCTATGCTCTCTAAGCTGTGTTTTTTAGATGTTTCAGGACACATCATACACTTCTCCAGAGTGGCTGTTGGCAATTTACATCCCGCCCATCAGCATAGCAAGGCTCCCATTTCTCCATGGCCTGTCCTGCATTTCTGGTTTTGACACTTTTTTCAGCATGGCCCTTTTGACCGATGCGAAGCAAGACTACTTTGTAGCGCTGATTTACCTTTCCAGGTTGCTTGGTTGGCCAAAAAGGGTGTATGCGTTTTTTCCTGAATATATTCTGGAAAAAAAGTATACGCCCTTTTTGGCCAAGGGCATCACTGTCGACGTTTTGCCGCTTTTCATGTGCTTTCAAGGTGATTCAAACCTACCTCCTGAAATCTGTTTCCTGCAATTCTGCCTTGCTTTCAAAGCCTCTTCGTTGACTTCCCTCAATTTATTTGTGAATGAGAGTTATCATTTGTAACTCTGCAGGTTTGTGAATTGCACTGCCCCTGAGCTCCTTTTTTCAACTCGCTTTTTTGGGAGCTGGACGCAAAAGCGCAGGATTGCTTCAAGCCCTATTCTGGTTCCATGGGCCAGGCTGAGCCTGTGGTTAATTCTTCTTCCTGATGGGAAAATAGAGTGACCTGTGCCTGTCCCAACACCTAGAGCTAGTCTCTCATTGGTTCCCCCTCTTCCCGTTCATCCTCAGGACAAATTGCAACCTGTACGGAACTGGAGGTTAAAGGTGCTGATGCTCCAATTAGGGAGATTGCTAGTAAAGGGCTGGAACGGCGAACCAGAGCACAAGGAGATAGGAAATCAGGTGCGTTTTAGAAACCTTTCCCGATCACACGGTGTACCATCTTCTGGGTTTCTCATGCATGTTTTCGACGTAGGAAGATGCCCTTGAACCTGGAGATTTGGGACCCATGGGATGGGTACCATGCAGTATTACTTGAAAGGGTCTGCGTTGGCTCACCCAAGCTCACCAAACCTCTCAGCCCCAAGAGTGTCCACCCTTATGTCTCAATCAGCTGTGGGTCTAGATTTGGTCAATCCAGGTTGCATCACAGCCCCTGAACGAATTTTGTAAGAATTTCTCTCTCTTTCACTGTCTTTGTTTCACGGGTTTTGAAAAGTAATTTATTTTTATAATGGGGTTTAGCTGCTTTTCACGGCTGTGTTTATGCCGCTTTACACCCCATTGACTTACTTACAGAGAGATATCAGTACATAGGTTTAAAGATTCTTACTAGTCAGATATATTCCTGTGCGGTGAATGGGGGGTGTTGAGTCCAGTTCACTGAGTAAGGAGTAGGTCTTTTTTATTACATATTGGGTTTATGGCACGGTATCTGAGCTAATTTGAAACCCTTGTTTTATGCATCACCCCACCTCACCTTTCCCGTTCAGCAGCCATAGTATGTTTTCTAAACGTGTGATTCTGTTCTGTTTTGTAATTCAGTTCAAGTGTAGCGGTTTTTACATTCCCTCTATAAGTGATATCTTATGATAAGTGTCTTTTTCTGTGTGACTTATTTCACTTAGAATCGTCGGACCTAAATCCACTCATCATGCTGCTACTAGCCTTATGACGTTGATTTCATGGCTGAGTGATATTCCATTGTACATGAGGAACACAACTTCTTTATCCATTTTACTCTTTCTTACGATATTTAAGGTGTAATAAAGTGGAGGTTCCTGTCTATAGAACAGCCGTAAACTTTGGAGTGCCTGCGTCTTGCTGATTTTTAGTTTTCCCAATTTATACGCCCATGAGTGGAAGTGCCCTATGCTCTCTAAGCTGTGTTTTTTAGATGTTTCAGAACACACCGTACACTTCTCCAGAGTGGCTGTTGGAAATTTACATCCCACCCATCAGCGTAGCAAGGCTCCCATTTCTCCATGGCCGGTCCTGCATTTCTGGTTTTGACACATTTTTCCGCATGGCCCTTTTGCCCGCTGGGAAGCGAGACTTCTTTGGAGCGCTGATTTGCCTTTCCAGATTGCTTGGTTGGCCAAAAAGGGCGTATGCGTTTTTTCCTGAATATATTCAGGAAAAAACGCATACGCCCTTTTTGGCCAAGGGCATCATTGTCCACGTTTTGCCTCTTTTCATGTGCTTTGAAGCTTATTCGAATCTACCTCCTGAAAACTTTTTCCTGGAATTCGGCCTTGCATTCAAATCCTCTTCGTTGCCTTCCCTCAATATATTTGTGGACGAGAGTTATCATTTTTAACTCTGCAGGTTTGTGAATTGCAGTGCCCATGAGCTCCATTTTTCAACTCGCTTTTTTGGGAGCTGGACGCAAAAGTGCAGGATTGCTTCAGGCCCTCTTCTGGTTCTGGGGGGCAGGCTGAGCTTGTGGTTAATTCTTCTTCCTGATGGGAAAATAGAGTGACCTGTGCCTGTCCCAACACCTACAGCTAGTCCCTCATTGGTTCGCCCTCTTCCCGTTCATCCTCAGGACAAATTGCAACCTGTACGGAACAGGAGGTTAAAGGTGCTGATTCTCCAAGGAGGGAGATGGCTAGTAAAGCGGCTGGAATGGCGAACCCGAGCACAAGGAGATGAGAAATGAGGTGCGTTTTAGAAACCTTTCCCGATCACATGGTGTACCATCTTCTGGGTTTCTCATGCATGTTTTCGATGTAGGAAGATGCCCTTTAACCTAGAGATTTGGGACCCATGGGATGGGTACCATGCAGTATTACTTTAAAGGGTCTGCGTTGGCTCACCCAACCTCACCAAACCTTTCAGCCCCAAGAGTGTCCACCCTTATGTCTCAATCACCTGTGGGTCTAGTTATGGTCAATCCAGGTTCCATCACAGCCCCTGAACGAATTTTGTAAGAATTTCTCTCTCTTCCACTGTCTTTGTTTCACGGGTTTTGAAAAGTAATTTATTTTTATAATGGGGTTTAGCTGCTTTTCACGGCTGTGTTTATGCCGCTTTACACCCCCTTGACTCACTTACAGAGAGATATCAGTACATAGGTTTGACGATTCTTACTAGTCAGATATATTCTTGTGCGGTGAATAGGGGGTGTTGAGTCCAGTTCACTGAGCAAGGAGTAGGTCTTGTCTATTACATATTGGGTTTATGGAACGGTATCTGAGCTAATTTGAAACCCTTGTTTTATGCATCACCCCACCTCACCTTTCCGCTTCAGCAGCCATAGTGTGTTTTCTGAACGTGTGACTCTGTTCTGTTTTGTAATTCAGTTCAAGTGTAGCGGTTTTTACATTCCCTCTATAAGTGATATCTTATGATAAGTGTCTGTTTCTGTGTGACTTATTTCACTTAGAATCGTCGGACCTAAATCCACTCATCGTGCTGCTACTAGCCTTATGACGTTGATTTCATGGCTGAGTGATATTCCCTTATACATGAGGACCACAACTTCTTTATCCATTTTTCTCATTCCTAGGATATTTAAGGTGTAATGAAGTGGGGGTGTTTGTCAACAGAGCAGCTCTAAACTTTGGTGTGCCTGTGTCTTGCTGATTTTAGTTTTCCCAATTTATACGCCCATGAGTGGAAGTGCCTTATGCTCTCTAAGCTGTGTTTTTTAGATGTCTCAGGACACACCGTACACTTCTCCAGAGTGGCTGTTGGCAATTTACATCCCGCCCATCAGCGTAGCAAGGTTCCCATTTCTCCATGGCCGGTCCTGCATTTCTGGTTTGGACAGTTTTTTCCGCATGGCCCTTTTGCCCGATGGGAAGCGAGACTTCTTTGGAGCGCTGATTTGCCTTTCCAGGTTGCTTGGTTGGCCAAAAAGGGCTTATGCGTTTTTTCCTGAATATATTCAGGAAAAAACGCATACGCCCTTTTTGGCCAAGGGCATCGTTGTCCACGTTTTGCCGCTTTTCATGTGCTTTCAAGGCGATTCGAATCTACCTCCTGAAATCTGTTTCCTGCAATTCTGCCTTGCTTTCAAATCCTCTTCGTTGCCTTCCCTCAATATATTTGTGGACGAGAGTTATCATTTTTAACTCTGCAGGTTTGTGAATTGCAGTGCCCATGAGCTCCATTTTTCAACTCGCTTTTTTGGGAGCTGGCCGCAAAAGTGCAGGATTGCTTCAGGCCCTCTTCTGGTTCTGGGGGGGCAGGCTGAGCTTGTGGTTAATTCTTCTTCCTGATGGGAAAATAGAGTGACCTGTGTCTGTCCCAACACCTAGAGCTAGTCTCTCATTGGTTCGCCCTCTTCCCGTTCATCCTCAGGACAAATTGCAACCTGTACGGAACAGGAGGTTAAAGGTGCTGATTCTCCAAGGAGGGAGATGGCTAGTAAAGCGGCTGGAATGGCGAACCCGAGCAAAGGAGATGAGAAATGAGGTACGTTTTAGAAACCTTTCCCGATCACACGGTGTACCATCTTCTGGGTTTCTCATGCATGTTTTCGATGTAGGAAGATGCCCTTTAACCTAGAGATTTGAGACCCATGGGATGGGTACCATGCAGTATTACTTTAAAGGGTCTGCGTTGGCTCCCACAACCTCACCAAAACTTTCAGCCCCAAGAGTGTCCACCCTTATGTCTCAATCAGCTGTGGGTCTAGTTATGGTCAATCCAGGTTCCATCACAGCCCCTGAACGAATTTTGTAAGAATTTCTCTCTCTTCCACTGTCTTTGTTTCACGGGTTTTGAAAAGTAATTTATTTTTATAATGGGGTTTAGCTGCTTTTCACGGCTGTGTTTATGCCGCTTTACACCCCCTTGACTCACTTACAGAGAGATATCAGTACATAGGTTTGACGATTCTTACTAGTCAGATATATTCTTGTGTGTTGAATAGGGGGTGTTGAGTCCAGTTCACTGAGCAAGGAGTAGGTCTTGTCTATTACATATTGGGTTTATGGAACGGTATCTGAACTAATTTGAAACCCTTGTTTTATGCATCACCCCACCTCACCTTTCCGCTTCAGCAGCCATAGTGTGTTTTCTAAACGTGTGACTCTGTTCTGTTTTGTAATTCAGTTCAAGTGTAGCGGTTTTTACATTCCCTCTATAAGTGATATCTTATGATAAGTGTCTTTTTCTGTGTGACTTATTTCACTTAGAATCGTCGGAACTAAATCCACTCATCGTGCTGCTACTAGCCTTATGACGTTGATTTCATGGCTGAGTGATATTCCGTTGTACATGAGGACCACAACTTCTTTATCCATTTTTCTCTTTCCTAGGATATTTAAGGTGTAATGAAGTGGGGGTTCTTGTCAATAGAGCAGCCCTAAACTTTGGGGTGCCTGTGTCTTGCTGATTTTTAGTTTTCCCAATTTATACGCCCATGAGTGGAAGTGCCCTATGCTCTCCAAGCTGTTTTTTAGATGTTTCAGGACACACTGTACAGTTCTCCAGAGTGGCTGTTGGCAATTTACATCCCGCCCATCAGCGTAGCAAGGCTCCCATTTCTCCATGGCTGGTCCTGCATTTCTGGTCTGGACACTTTTTTCCGCATGGCCCTTTTGCCCGCTGGGAAGCGAGACTTCTTTGGAGCGCTGATTTGCCTTTCCAGGTTGCTTGGTTGGCCAAAAAGGGCGTATGCGTTTTTTCCTGAATATATTCAGGAAAAAACGCATACGCCCTTTTTGGCCAAGGACATCATTGTCCACGTTTTGCCGCTTTTCATGTGCTTTCAAGGCGATTCGAATGTACCTCCTGAAATCTGTTTCCTGCAATTCTGCCTTGCTTTCAAATCCTCTTCGTTGACTTCCCTCAATATATTTGTGGACGAGAGTTATCATTTATAACTCTGCAGGTTTGTGAATTGTAGTGCCCCTGAGCTCCATTTTTCAACTCGCTTTTTTGGGAGCTGGCCGCAAAAGTGCAGGATTGCTTCAGGCCCTCTTCTGGTTCTGGGGGGCAGGCTGAGCTTGTGGTTAATTCTTCTTCCTGATGGGAAAATAGAGTGACCTGTGCCTGTCCCAACCCCTAGAGCTAGTCTCTCATTGGTTCGCCCTCTTCCCGTTCATTCTCAGGACAAATTGCAACCTGTATGGAACAGGAGGTTAAAGGTGCTGATTCTCCGAGGAGGGAGATGGCTAGTAAAGAGGCTGGAATGCCGAACCCGAGCACAGGAGATGAGAAATGAGGTGCGTTTTAGAAACCTTTCCCGATCACACGGTGTACCATCTTCTGAGCTTCTCTTGCATGTTTTCGATGTAGGAAGATGCCCTTGAACCTGGAGATTTGGGACCCATGGGATGGTACCATGCAGTATTATTTTAAAGGATCTGCGTTGGCTCACCCAACCTCATCAAACCTCTCAGCCCCAAGAGTGTCCACCCTATGTCTCAATCAGCTGTGGGTCTAGATATGGTCAATCCAGGTTGCATCACAGCCACTGAATGTATTTTGTAAGAATTTCTCTCTCTTTCACTGTCTTTGTTTCACGGGTTTTGAAAAGTAATTTATTTTTATAATGGGGTTTAGCTGCTTTTCTCGGCTGTGTTTATGCCGCTTTACACCCCCTTGACTCACTTACAGAGAGATATCAATACATAGGTTTGAAGTTTCTTACTAGTCAGATATATTCTTGTGTGGTGAATAGGGGGTGTTGAGTCCAGTTCACTGAGCAAGGAGTAGGTCTTGTCTATTACATATTGGGTTTATGGAACGGTATCTGAGCTAATTTGAAACCCTTGTTTTATGCATCACCCCACCTCACCTTTCCCGTTCAGCAGCCATAGTGTGTTTCCTAAACGTGTGACTCTGTTCTGTTTTGCAATTCAGTTCAAGTGTAGCGGTTTTTACATTCCCTCTAGAAGTGATATCTTATGATAAGTGTCTTTTTCTGTGTGACTTATTTCACTTAGAATCGTCGGACCTAAATCCACTCATCGTGCTGCTACTAGCCTTATGACGTTGATTTCATGGCTGAGTGATATTCCGTTGTACATGAGGACCTCAACTTCTTTATCCATTTTTCTATTTCCTAGGATATTTAAGGTGTAATGAAGTGGGGGTTCTTGTCAACAGAGCAGCCCTAAACTTTGGGGTGCCTGTGGCTTGCTGATTTTTAGTTTCCCAATTTATACGCCCATGAGTGGAAGTGCCCTATGCTCTCCAAGCTGTGTTTTTTAGATGTTTCAGGACCCACCGTACACTTCTCCAGAGTGGCTGTTGGCAATTTACATCCCGCCCATCAGCGTAGCAAGGCTCCCATTTCTCCATGGCCGGTCCTGCATTTCTGGTTTGGACACTTTTTTCCTCATGGCCCTTTTGCCCGCTGGGAAGCGAGACTTCTTTGGAGCGCTGATTTGCATTTCCAGGTTGCTTGGTTGGCCAAAAAGGGCGTATGCGTTTTTTCCTGAATATATTCAGGAAAAAACGCATACGCCCTTTTTGGCCAAGGGCATCACTGTCCACCTTCTGCCTCTTTTCTTGGGCTTTCAAGGCGATTCGAATCTGCCTCCTGAAATCTGTTTCCTGCAATTCTGCCTTGCTTTCAAATCCTCTTCGTTGCCTTCCCTCAATATATTTGTGCACGAGAGTTATCATTTATAACTCTGCAGGTTTGTGAATTGCAGTGCCCCTGAGCTCCATTTTACAACTCGCTTTTTTGGGAGCTGGCCGCAAAAGTGCAGGATTGCTTCAGGCCCTCTTCTGGTTCTGGGGGGCAGGCTGAGCTTGTGCTTAATTCTTCTTCCTGATGGGAAAATAGAGTGACCTGTGCCTGTCCCAACACCTAGAGCTAGTCTCTCATTGGTTCCCCCTCTTCCCGTTCATCCTCAGGACAAATTGCAACCTGTACGGAACAGGAGGTTAAAGGTGCTGATTCTCCAAGGAGGGAGATGGCTAGTAAATCGGCTGGAATGGCGAACCCGAGCAAAGGAGATGAGAAATGAGGTGCGTTTTAGAAACCTTTCCCGATCACACGGTGTACCATCTTCTGGGCTTCTCATGCATGTTTTCGATGTAGGAAGATGCCCTTGAACCTGGAGATTTGGGACCCATGGGATGGGTACCATGCAGTATTACTTTAAAGGGTCTGCGTTGGCTCACCCAACCTCACCAAACCTCTCAGCCCCAAGAGTGTCCACCCTTATGTCTCAATCAGCTGTGGGTCTAGATATGGTCAATCCAGGTTGCATCACAGCCCCTGAACGAAATGTGTAAGAATTTCTCTCTCTTTCACTGTCTTTGTTTCACGGGTTTTGAAAAGTAATTTATTTTTATAATGGGGTTTAGCTGCTTTTCACGGCTGTGTTTATGCCGCTTTACACCCCCTTGACTCACTTACAGAGAGATATCAATACATAGGTTTGAAGATTCTTACTAGTCAGATATAATCTTGTGTGGTGAATAGGGGGTGTTGAGTCCAGTTCACTGAGCAAGGAGTAGGTCTTGTCTACTACATATTGGGTTTATGGAACGGTATCTGAGCTAATTTGAAACCCTTGTTTTATGCATCACCCCATCTCACCTTTCCCGTTCAGCAGCCATAGTGTGTTTTCTAAACGTGTGACTCTGTTCTGTTTTGTAACTCAGTTCAAGTGTAGCGGTTTTTACATTCCCTCTATAAGGGATATCTTATGAAAAGTGTCTTTTTCTGTGTGACTTATTTCACTTAGAATCGTCGGACCTAAATCCACTCATCGTGGTGCTACTAGCCTTATGACGTGGATTTCATGGCTGAGGGATATTCTATTGTACATGAGGACCACAACTTCTTTATCCACTTTTCTCTTTCCTAGGATATTTAAGGTGAAATGAAGTGGGGGTTTTTGTCAACAGAGCAGCCGTAAACTTTGGGGTGCCTGTGTCTTGCTGATTTTTAGTTTTTCCAATTTATACGCCCATGAGTGGAAGTGCCCTATGCTCTCCAAGCTGTGTTTTTTAGATGTTTCAGGACCCACCGTACACTTCTCCAGAGTGGCTGTTGGCAATTTACATCCCGCCCATCAGCGTAGCAAGGCTCCCATTTCTCCATGGCCGGTCCTGCATTTCTGGTTTGGACACTTTTTTCCGCATGGCCCTTTTGCCCGCTGGGAAGCGAGACTTCTTTGGAGCGCTGATTTGCCTTTCCAGGTTGCCTGGTTGGCCCAAAAGGGCGTATGCGTGTTTTCCTGAATATATTCAGGAAAACACGCATATGCCCTTTTTGGCCAAGGGCATCATTGTCCACGTTTTGCCGCTTTTCATCTGCTTTCAAGGCGATTCGAATCTACCTCCTGAAATCTGTTTCCTGCAATTCTGCCTTGCTTTCAAATCCTCTTCGTTGCCTTCCCTCAATATATTTGTGGACGAGAGTTATCATTTATAACTCTGCAGGTTTGCGAATTGCAGTGCCCCTGAGCTCCATTTTTCCAGTCGGTTTTTTGGGAGCTGGCCGCAAAAGTGCAGGATGGCTTCAGGCCCTCTTCTGGTTCTGGGGGGCAGGCTGAGCTTGTGGTTAATTCTTCTTCCTGATGGGAAAATACAGTTACCTGTGCCTGTCCCAACCCCTAGAGCTAGTCGCTCATTGGTTCCCCCTCTTCCCGTTCATCCTCAGGACAAATTGCAACCTGTACGGAACAGGAGGTTAAAGGTGCTGATTCTCCGAGGAGGGAGATGGCTAGTAAAGAGGCTGCAATGGCGAACCCGAGCACAGGAGATGAGAAATGAGGTGCGTTTTAGAAACCTTTCCCGAGCACACGGTGTACCATCTTCTGAGCTTCTCTTGCATGTTTTCGATGTAGGAAGATGCCCTTGAACCTGGAGATTTGGGACCCATGGGATGGTACCATGCAGTATTATTTTAAAGGATCTGCGTTGGCTCACCCAACCTCATCAAACCTCTCAGCCCCAAGAGTGTCCACCCTATGTCTCAATCAGCTATGGGTCTAGATATGGTCAATCCAGGTTGCATCACAGCCACTGAATGTATTTTGTAAGAATTTCTCTCTCTTTCACTGTCTTTGTTTCACGGGTTTTGAAAAGTAATTTATTTTTATAATGGGGTTTAGCTGCTTTTCTCGGCTGTGTTTATGCCGCTTTACACCCCCTTGACTCATTTACAGAGAGATATCAATACATAGGTTTGAAGATTCTTACTAGTCAGATATATTCTTGTGTGGTGAAGAGGGGGTGTTGAGTCCAGTTCACTGAGCAAGGAGTAGGTCTTGTCTATTACATATTGGGTTTATGGAACGGTATCTGAGCTAATTTGAAACCCTTGTTTTATGCATCACCCCACCTCACCTTTCCCGTTCAGCAGCCATAGTGTGTTTCCTAAACGTGTGACTCTGTTCTGTTTTGCAATTCATTTCAAGTGTAGCGGTTTTTACATTCCCTCTAGAAGTGATATCTTATGATAAGTGTCTTTTTCTGTGTGACTTATTTCACTTAGAATCGTCGTACCTAAATCCACTCATCGTGCTGCTCCTAGCCTTATGACGTTGATTTCATGGCTGAGTGATATTCCATTGTACATGAGGACCACAACTTCTTTATCCATTTTTCTCTTTCCTAGGATATTTAAGGTGTAATGAAGTGGGGGTTCTTGTCAACAGAGCAGCCCTAAACTTTGGGGTGCCTGTGTCTTGCTGATTTTTAGTTTCCCAATTTATACGCCCATGAGTGGAAGTGCCCTATGCTCTCCATGCTGTGTTTTTTAGATGTTTCAGGACCCACCGTACACTTCTCCAGAGTGGCTGTTGGAAATTTACATCCCACCCATCAGCGTAGCAAGGCTCCCATTTCTCCATGGCCGGTCCTGCATTTCTGGTTTGGACACTTTTTTCCGCATGGCCCTTTTGCCCGCTGGGAAGCGAGACTTCTTTGGAGCGCTGAATTGCCTTTCCAGGTTGCTTGGTTGGTCAAAAAGGGCGTATGCGTTTTTTCCTGAATATATTCAGGAAAAAACTCATACGCCCTTTTTGGCCAAGGGCATCACTGTCCACCTTTTGCCTCTTTTCTTGGGCTTTCAAGGCGATTCGAATCTACCTCCTGAAATCTGTTTCCTGCAATTCTGCCTTGCTTTCAAATCCTCTTCGTTGCCTTCCCTCAATATATTTGTGGACGAGAGTTATCATTTATAACTCTGCAGGTTTGCGAATTGCAGTGCCCCTGAGCTCCATTTTTCCAGTCGGTTTTTTGGGAGCTGGCCGCAAAAGTGCAGGATGGCTTCAGGCCCTCTTCTGGTTCTGGGGGGCAGGCTGAGCTTGTGGTTAATTCTTCTTCCTGATGGGAAAATACAGTTACCTGTGCCTGTCCCAACCCCTAGAGCTAGTCGCTCATTGGTTCCCCCTCTTCCCGTTCATCCTCAGGACAAATTGCAACCTGTACGGAACAGGAGGTTAAAGGTGCTGATTCTCCGAGGAGGGAGATGGCTAGTAAAGAGGCTGCAATGGCGAACCCGAGCACAGGAGATGAGAAATGAGGTGCGTTTTAGAAACCTTTCCCGAGCACACGGTGTACCATCTTCTGAGCTTCTCTTGCATGTTTTCGATGTAGGAAGATGCCCTTGAACCTGGAGATTTGGGACCCATGGGATGGTACCATGCAGTATTATTTTAAAGGATCTGCGTTGGCTCACCCAACCTCATCAAACCTCTCAGCCCCAAGAGTGTCCACCCTATGTCTCAATCAGCTATGGGTCTAGATATGGTCAATCCAGGTTGCATCACAGCCACTGAATGTATTTTGTAAGAATTTCTCTCTCTTTCACTGTCTTTGTTTCACGGGTTTTGAAAAGTAATTTATTTTTATAATGGGGTTTAGCTGCTTTTCTCGGCTGTGTTTATGCCGCTTTACACCCCCTTGACTCATTTACAGAGAGATATCAATACATAGGTTTGAAGATTCTTACTAGTCAGATATATTCTTGTGTGGTGAAGAGGGGGTGTTGAGTCCAGTTCACTGAGCAAGGAGTAGGTCTTGTCTATTACATATTGGGTTTATGGAACGGTATCTGAGCTAATTTGAAACCCTTGTTTTATGCATCACCCCACCTCACCTTTCCCGTTCAGCAGCCATAGTGTGTTTCCTAAACGTGTGACTCTGTTCTGTTTTGCAATTCATTTCAAGTGTAGCGGTTTTTACATTCCCTCTAGAAGTGATATCTTATGATAAGTGTCTTTTTCTGTGTGACTTATTTCACTTAGAATCGTCGTACCTAAATCCACTCATCGTGCTGCTCCTAGCCTTATGACGTTGATTTCATGGCTGAGTGATATTCCATTGTACATGAGGACCACAACTTCTTTATCCATTTTTCTCTTTCCTAGGATATTTAAGGTGTAATGAAGTGGGGGTTCTTGTCAACAGAGCAGCCCTAAACTTTGGGGTGCCTGTGTCTTGCTGATTTTTAGTTTCCCAATTTATACGCCCATGAGTGGAAGTGCCCTATGCTCTCCATGCTGTGTTTTTTAGATGTTTCAGGACCCACCGTACACTTCTCCAGAGTGGCTGTTGGAAATTTACATCCCACCCATCAGCGTAGCAAGGCTCCCATTTCTCCATGGCCGGTCCTGCATTTCTGGTTTGGACACTTTTTTCCGCATGGCCCTTTTGCCCGCTGGGAAGCGAGACTTCTTTGGAGCGCTGAATTGCCTTTCCAGGTTGCTTGGTTGGTCAAAAAGGGCGTATGCGTTTTTTCCTGAATATATTCAGGAAAAAACTCATACGCCCTTTTTGGCCAAGGGCATCACTGTCCACCTTTTGCCTCTTTTCTTGGGCTTTCAAGGCGATTCGAATCTACCTCCTGAAATCTGTTTCCTGCAATTCTGCCTTGCTTTCAAATCCTCTTCGTTGCCTTCCCTCAATATATTTGTGGACGAGAGTTATCATTTATAACTCTGCAGGTTTGTGAATTGCAGTGCCCCTGAGCTCCATTTTACAACTCGCTTTTTTGGGAGCTGGCCGCAAAAGTGCAGGATTGCTTCAGGCCCTCTTCTGGTTCTGGGGGGCAGGCTGAGCTTGTGGTTAATTCTTCTTCCTGATGGGAAAATAGAGTGACCTGTGCCTGTCCCAACACCTAGAGCTAGTCTCTCATTGGTTCGCCCTCTTCCCGTTCATCCTCAGGACAAATTGCAACCTGTATGGAACAGGAGGTTAAAGGTGCTGATTCTCCAAGGAGGGAGATGGCTAGTAAAGCGGCTGGAATGGCGAACCCGAGCACAAGGAGATGAGAAATGAGGTGCGTTTTAGAAACCTTTCCCGATCACACGGTGTACCATCTTCTGGGCTTCTCATGCATGTTTTCGATGTAGGAAGATGCCCTTGAACCTGGAGATTTGGGACCCATGGGATGGGTACCATGCAGTATTACTTGAAAGGGTCTGCGTTGGCTCACCCAACCTCACCAAACCTCTCAGCCCCAAGAGTGTCCACCCTTATGTCTCAATCAGCTGTGGGTCTAGATATGGTCAATCCAGGTTGCATCACAGCCCCTGAACGAAATGTGTAAGAATTTCTCTCTCTTTCACTGTCTTTGTTTCACGGGTTTTGAAAAGTAATTTATTTTTATAATGGGGTTTAGCTGCTTTTCACGGCTGTGTTTATGCCGCTTTACACCCCCTTGACTCACTTACAGAGAGATATCAATACATAGGTTTGAAGATTCTTACTAGTCAGATATAATCTTGTGTGGTGAATAGGGGGTGTTGAGTCCAGTTCACTGAGCAAGGAGTAGGCCTTCTCTATTACATATTGGGTTTATGGAACGGTATCTGAGCTAATTTGAAACCCTTGTTTTATGCATCACCCCACCTCACCTTTCCCGTTCAGCAGCCATAGTGTGTTTTCTAAACGTGTGACTCTGTTCTGTTTTGTAATTCAGTTCAAGTGTAGCGGTTTTTACATTCCCTCTATAAGTGATATCTTATGATAAGTGTCTTTTTCTGTGTGACTTATTTCACTTAGAATCGTCGTACCTAAATCCACTCATCGTGCTGCTACTAGCCTTATGACGTGGATTTCATGGCTGAGTGATATTCCATTGTACATGAGGACCACAACTTCTTTATCCACTTTTCTCTTTCGTAGGACATTTAGAGTGTAATGAAGTGGGGGTTCTTGTCAACAGAGTAGCCCTAAACTTTGGGGTGCCTGTGTCTTGCTGATTTTTAGTTTCCCAATTTATACGCCCATGAGTGGAAGTGCCCTATGCTCTCCAAGCTGTGTTTTTTAGATGTTTCAGGACCCACCGTACACTTCTCCAGAGTGGCTGTTGGCAATTTACATCCCGCCCATCAGCATAGCAAGGCTCCCATTTCTCCATGGCCGGTCCTGCATTTCTGGTTTGGACACTTTTTTCCGCATGGCCCTTTTTCCCGCTGGGAAGCGAGACTTCTTTGGAGCGCTGATTTGCCTTTCCAGGTTGCTTGGTTGGCCAAAAAGGGCGTATGCGTTTTTTCCTGAATATATTCAGGAAAAAACGCATACGCCCTTTTTGGCCAAGGGCATCACTGTCCACTTTCTGCCTCTTTTCTTGGGCTTTCAAGGCGATTCGAATCTACCTCCTGAAATCTGTTTCCTGCAATTCTGCCTTGCTTTCAAATCCTCTTCGTTGCCTTCCCTCAATATATTTGTGGACGAGAGTTATCATTTATAACTCTGCAGGTTTGTGAATTGCAGTGCCCCTGAGCTCCATTTTACAACTCGCTTTTTTGGGAGCTGGCCGCAAAAGTGCAGGATTGCTTCAGGCCCTCTTCTGGTTCTGGGGGGGCAGGCTGAGCTTGTGGTTAATTCTTCTTCCTGATGGGAAAATAGAGTGACCTGTGCCTGTCCCAACACCTAGAGCTAGTCTCTCATTGGTTCGCCCTCTTCCCGTTCATCCTCAGGACAAATTGCAACCTTTACGGAACAGGAGGTTAAAGGTTCTGATTCTCCAAGGAGGGAGATGGCTAGTAAAGCGGCTGGAATGGCGAACCCGAGCACAAGGAGATGAGAAATGAGGTGCGTTTTAGAAACCTTTCCCGATCACACGGTGTACCATCTTCTGGGCTTCTCATGCATGTTTTCGATGTAGGAAGATGCCCTTGAACCTGGAGATTTGGGACCCATGGGATGGGTACCATGCAGTATTACTTGAAAGGGTCTGCGTTGGCTCACCCAACCTCACCAAAACTCTCAGCCCCAAGAGTGTCCACTCTTATGTCTCAATCAGCTGTGGGTCTAGATATGGTCAATCCAGGTTGCATCACAGCCCCTGAACGAAATGTGTAAGAATTTCTCTCTCTTTCACTGTCTTTGTTTCACGGATTTTGAAAAGTAATTTATTTTTATAATGGGGTTTAGCTGCTTTTCACAGCTGTTTTTATGCCGCTTTACACCCCCTTGACTCACTTACAGAGAGATATCAATACATAGGTTTGAAGATTCTTACTAGTCAGATATAATCTTGTGTGGTGAATAGGGGTTGTTGAGTCCAGTTCACTGAGCAAGGAGTAGGTCTTCTCTATTACATATTGGGTTAATGGAACGGTATCTGAGCTAATTTGAAACCCTTGTTTTATGCATCACCCCAGCTCACCTTTCCCGTTCAGCAGCCATAGTGTGTTTTCTAAACGTGTGACTCTGTTCTGTTTTGTAATTCAGTTCAAGTGTAACGGTTTTTACATTCCCTCTATAAGTGATATCTTATGATAAGTGTCTTTTTCTGTGTGACTTATTTCACTTAGAATCGTCGGACCTAAATCCACTCATCGTGCTGCTACTAGCCTTATGACGTTGATTTCATGGCTGAGTGATATTCCGTTGTACATGAGGACCTCAACTTCTTTATCCATTTTTCTATTTCCTAGGATATTTAAGGTGTAATGAAGTGGGGGTTCTTGTCAACAGGGCAGCCCTAAACTTTGGGGTGCCTGTGTCTTGCTGATTTTTAGTTTCCCAATTTATACGCCCATGAGTGGAAGTGCCCTATGCTCTCCAAGCTGTGTTTTTTAGATGTTTCAGGACACACCGTACACTTCTCCAGAGTGGCTGTTGGCAATTTACATCCCGCCCATCAGCGTAGGAAGGCTCCCATTTCTCCATGGCCGGTCCTGCATTTCTGGTTTGGACACTTTTTTCCGCATGGCCCTTTTGCCCGCTGGGAAGCGAGACTTCTTTGGAGCGCTGATTGGCCTTTCCAGGTTGCTTGGTTGGCCAAAAAGGGCGTATGCGTTTTTTCCTGAATATATTCAGGAAAAAACGCATACGCCCTTTTTGGCCAAGGGCATCATTGTCCACGTTTCGCCGCTTTTCATGTGCTTTCAAGGCGATTCGAATCTACCTCCTGAAATCTGTTTCCTGCAATTCTGCCTTGCTTTCAAAGCCTCTTCGTTGCCTTCCCTCAATATATTTGTGCACGAGAGTTATCATTTATAACTCTGCAGGTTTGTGAATTGCAGTGCCCCTGAGCTCCAATTTTCCAGTCGCTTTTTTGGGAGCTGGCCGCAAAAGTGCAGGATTGCTTCAGGCCCTCTTCTGGTTCTGGGGGGCAGTCTGAGCTTGTGCTTAATTCTTCTTCCTGATGGGAAAATAGAGTGACCTCTGCCTGTCCCAACCCCTAGAGCTAGTCTCTCATTGGTTCCCGCTCTTCCCGTTCATCCTCAGGACAAATTGCAACCTGTACGGAACAGGAGGTTAAAGATGCTGATTCTCCAAGGAGGGAGATGGTTAGTAAAGCGGCTGGAATGGCGAACCCGAGCTCAAGGAGATGAGAAATGAGGTGCATTTTAGAAACCTTTCCCGATCACACGGTGTACCATCTTCTGGGTTTCTCATGCATGTTTTCGATGTAGGAAGATGACCTTGAACCTGGAGATTTGGGACCCATGGGATGGGTACCATGCAGTATTACTTGAAAGTGTCTGCGTTGGCTCACCCAACCTCACCGAACCTCTCAGCCCCAAGAGTGTCCACCCTTATGTCTCAATCAGCTGTGGGTCTAGATATGGTCAATCCAGGTTGCATCACAGCCCCTGAACGAATTTTGTAAGAATTTCTCTCTCTTTCACTGTCTTTGTTTCATGGGTTTTGAAAAGTAATTTATTTTTATAATGGGGTTTAGCTGCTTTTCACGGCTGTGTTTATGCCGCTTTACACCCCCTTGACTCACTTACAGAGAGATATCAATACATAGGTTTGAAGATTCTTACTAGTCAGATATATTCTTGTGCGGTGAATAGGGGGTGTTGAGTCCAGTTCACTGAAAAAGGAATAGGTCTTGTCTCTTACATATTGGGTTTATGGAACGGTATCTGAGCTAATTTGAAACCCTTGTTTTATGCATCACCCCACCTCACCTTTCCCGTTCAGCAGCCATAGTGTGTTTCCTAAACGTGGGACTCTGTTCTGTTTTGCAATTCAGTTCAAGTGTAGCGGTTTTTACATTCCCTCTCTAAGTGATATCTTATGATAAGTGTCTTTTTCTGTGTGACTTATTTCACTTAGAATCGTCGAACCTAAATCCACTCATCGTGCTGCTACTAGCCTTATGACGTTGATTTCATGGCTGAGTGATATTCCATTGTACATGAGGACCACAACTTCTTTATCCATTTTTCCCTTTCCTAGGATATTTAAGGTGTAATGAAGTGGGGGTTCTTGTCCACAGAGCAGCCCTAAACTTTGGGGTGCCTGTGTCTTGCTGATTTTTAGTTTTCCCAATTTATACGCCCATGAGTGGAAGTGCCCTATGCTCTCCAAGCTGTGTTTTTTAGATGTTTCAGAACACACCGTACACTTCTCCAGAGTGGCTGTTGGCAATTTACATCCCACCCATCAGCATAGCAAGGCTCCCATTTCTCCATGGCCGGTCCTGCATTTCTGGTTTGGACACTTTTTTCCGCATGGCCCTTTTGCCCGCTGGGAAGCGAGACTTCTTTGGAGCGCTGATTGGCCTTTCCAGGTTGCTTGGTTGGCCAAAAAGGGCGTATGCGTTTTTCCCTGAATATATTCAGGAAAAAACGCATACGCCCTTTTTGGCCAAGGGCATCATTGTCCACGTTTTGCCGCTTTTCATGCCTTTCAAGGCGATTCGAATCTACCTCCTGAAATCTGTTTCTTGCCATTCTGCCTTGCTTTCAAAGCCTCTTCGTTGCCTTCCCTTAATATATTTGTGGACGAGAGGTATCATTTAAAACTCTGCAGGTTTGTGAATTGCAGTGCCCCTGAGCTCCATTTTTCAACTCGCTTTTTTGGGAGCTGGCCGCAAAAGCGCAGGATTGCTTCAGGCCCTCTTCTGGTTCTGGGGGGCAGGCTGAGCTTGTGCTTGATTCTTCTTCCTGATGTGAAAATAGAGTGACCTGTGCCTGTCCCAACACCTAGAGCTAGGCTCTCATTGGTTCCCACTATTCCCGTTCATCCTCAGGACAAATTGCAACCTGTACGGAACAGGAGGTTAAAGGTGCTGATTCTCCAAGGAGGGAGATGGCTAGTAAATCGGCTGGAATGGCGAACCCGAGCAAAGGAGATGAGAAATGAGGTGCGTTTTAGAAACCTTTCCCGATCACACGGTGTACCATCTTCTGGGTTTCTCATGCCTGTTTTCGACGTAGGAAGATGCCCTTGAACCTGGAGATTTGGGACCCATGGGATGGGTACCATGCAGTATTACTTGAAAGGGTCTGCGTTGGCTCACCCAACCTCACCGAACCTCTCAGCCCCAAGAGTGTCCACCCTTATGTCTCAATCAGCTGTGGGTCTAGATATGGTCAATCCAGGTTGCATCACAGCCCCTGAACGAATTTTATAAGAATTTCTCTCTGGGCTTCCCTGGTGGCGCAGTGGTTGAGAATCTGCCTGCTAATGCAGGAGACACGGGTTCGAGCCCTGGTCTGGGAAGATCCCACATGCCACGGAGCAGCTGGGCCCGTGAGCCACAATTGCTGAGCCTGCGCGTCTGGAGCCTGTGCCCCGCGACGGGAGGGGCCGCGATAGAGAAAGGCCCGCGCACCGCGATGAAGAGCGGTCCCCGCACCGCGATGAAGAGGGGCCCCCACTTGCCGCAACTGGAGAAAGCCCTCGCGGGAACCGAAGACCCAACACAGCCAAAAATAGATAGATAAATAAATAAATAAATAAATAAATAAATAAATAAATAAAAAAAGAAAATACCCAGTCCCACAAGTCTGCCCTCACTTTAAAAAAAAAAACAAAACAAAAAAAAAAAAAAAAAAAAAAAAAGAATTTCTCTCGCTTTCACTGTCTTTGTTTCACGGGTTTTGAAAAGTAATTTATTTTTATAATGGGGTTTAGCTGCTTTTCACGGCTGTGTTTATGCCGCTTTACACCCCCTTGACTCACTTACAGAGAGATATCAATACATAGGTTTGAAGATTCTTACTAGTCAGATATATTCTTGTGCGGTGAATAGGGGGTGTTGAGTCCAGTTCACTGAAAAAGGAATAGGTCTTGTCTCTTACATATTGGGATTATGGAACGGTATCGGAGCTAATTTGAAACCCTTGTTTTATGCATCACCCCACCACACCTTTCCCGTTCAGCAGCCATAGTGTGTTTCCTAAACGTGTGACTCTGTTCTGTTTTGCAATTCAGTTCAAGTGTAGCGGTTTTTACATTCCCTCTCTAAGTGATATCTTATGATAAGTGTCTTTTTCTGTGTGACTTATTTCACTTAGAATCGTCGTACCTAAATCCACTCATCGTGCTGCTACTAGCCTTATGACGTGGATTTCATGGCTGAGTGATATTCCATTGTACATGAGGACCACCACTTCTTTATCCATTTTTCTCTTTCCTAGGATATTTAAGGTGTAATGAAGTGGGGGTTCTTGTCAACAGAGCAGCCCTAAACTTTGGGGTGCCTGTGTCTTGCTGATTTTTAGTTTCCCAATTTATACGCCCATGAGTGGAAGTGCCCTATGCTCTCCATGCTGTGTTTTTTAGATGTTTCAGAACACACCGTACACTTCTCCAGAGTGGCTGTTGGCAATTTACATCCCACCCATCAGCGTAGCAAGGCTCCCATTTCTCCATGGCCGGTCCTGCATTTCTGGTTTGGACACTTTTTTCCGCATGGCCCTTTTGCCCGCTGGGAAGCGAGACTTCTTTGGAGCGCTGATTGGCCTTTCCAGGTTGCTTGGTTGGCCAAAAAGGGCGTATGCGTTTTTTCCTGAATATATTCAGGAAAAAACGCATACGCCCTTTTTGGCCAAGGGCATCATTGTCCACGTTTTGCCGCTTTTCATGTGCTTTCAAGGCGATTCGAATCTACCTCCTGAAATCTGTTTCCTGCAATTCTGCCTTGCTTTCAAAGCCTCTTCGTTGCCTTCCCTTAATATATTTGTGGACGAGAGGTATCATTTAAAACTCTGCAGGTTTGTGAATTGCAGTGCCCCTGAGCTCCATTTTTCAACTCGCTTTTTTGGGAGCTGGCCGCAAAAGCGCAGGATTGCTTCAGGCCCTCTTCTGGTTCTGGGCGGCAGGCTGAGCTTGTGCTTGATTCTTCTTCCTGATGGGAAAATAGAGTGACCTGTGCCTGTCCCAACACCTAGAGCTAGTCTCTCATTAGTTCCCCCTCTTTCCCTTCATCCTCAGGACAAATTGCAACCTGTACGGAACAGGAGGTTAAAGGTGCTGATTCTCCAAGGAGGGAGATGGCTAGTAAATCGGCTGGAATGGCGAACCCGAGCAAAGGAGATGAGAAATGAGGTGCGTTTTAGAAACCTTTCCCGATCACACGGTGTACCATCTTCTGGGTTTCTCATGCCTGTTTTCGACGTAGGAAGATGCCCTTGAACCTGGAGATTTGGGACCCATGGGATGGGTACCATGCAGTATTACTTGAAAGGGTCTGCGTTGGCTCACCCAACCTCACCGAACCTCTCAGCCCCAAGAGTGTCCACCCTTATGTCTCAATCAGCTGTGGGTCTAGATATGGTCAATCCAGGTTGCATCACAGCCCCTGAACCAATTTTGTAAGAATTTCTCTCTCTTTCACTGTCTTTGTTTCACGGGTTTTGAAAAGTAATTTATTTTTATAATGGGGTTTAGCTGCTTTTCACGGCTGTGTTTATGCCGCTTTACACCCCCTTGACTCACTTACAGAGAGATATCAATACATAGGTTTGAAGATTCTTACTAGTCAGATATATTCTTGTGCGGTGACTAGGGGGTGTTGAGTCCAGTTCACTGAAAAAGGAATAGGTCTTGTCTCTTACATATTGGGTTTATGGAACGGTATCGGAGCTAATTTGAAACCCTTGTTTTATGCATCACCCCACCTCACCTTTCCCGTTCAGCAGCCATAGTGTGTTTCCTAAACGTGTGACTCTGTTCTGTTTTGCAATTCAGTTCAAGTGTAGCGGTTTTTACATTCCCTCTAGAAGTGATATCTTAGGATAAGTGTCTTTTTCTGTGTGACTTATTTAACTTAGAATCGTCGTACCTAAATCCACTCATCGTGCTGCTACTAGCCTTATGACGTTGATTTCATGGCTGAGTGATATTCCATTGTACATGAGGACCACAACTTCTTTATCCATTTTTCTCTTTCCTAGGATATTTAAGGTGTAATGAAGTGGGGGTTCTTGTCCACAGAGCAGCCCTAAACTTTGGGGTGCCTGTGTCTTGCTGATTTTTAGTTTTCCCAATTTATACGCCCATGAGTGGAAGTGCCCTATGCTCTCCAAGCTGTGTTTTTTAGATGTTTCAGAACACACCGTACACTTCTCCAGAGTGGCTGTTGGCAATTTACATCCCACCCATCAGCGTAGCAAGGCTCCCATTTCTCCATGGCCGGTCCTGCATTTCTGGTTTGGACACTTTTTTCCGCATGGCCCTTTTGCCCGCTGGGAAGCGAGACTTCTTTGGAGCGCTGATTGGCCTTTCCAGGTTGCTTGGTTGGCCAAAAAGGGCGTATGCGTTTTTTCCTGAATATATTCAGGAAAAAACGCATACGCCCTTTTTGGCCAAGGGCATCATTGTCCACGTTTTGCCGCTTTTCATGTGCTTTCAAGGCGATTCGAATCTACCTCCTGAAATCTGTTTCCTGCAATTCTGCCTTGCTTTCAAAGCCTCTTCGTTGCCTTCCCTTAATATATTTGTGGACGAGAGGTATCATTTAAAACTCTGCAGGTTTGTGAATTGCAGTGCCCCTGAGCTCCATTTTTCAACTCGCTTTTTTGGGAGCTGGCCGCAAAAGCGCAGGATTGCTTCAGGCCCTCTTCTGGTTCGGGGGGCAGGCTGAGCTTGTGCTTGATTCTTCTTCCTGATGGGAAAATAGAGTGACCTGTGCCTGTCCCAACACCTAGAGCTAGTCTCTCATTGGTTCCCCCTCTTCCCGTTCATCCTCAGGACAAATTGCAACCTGTACGGAACAGGAGGTTAAAGGTGCTGATTCTCCAAGGAGGGAGATGGCTAGTAAATCGGCTGGAATGGCGAACCCGAGCAAAGGAGATGAGAAATGAGGTGCGTTTTAGAAACCTTTCCCGATCACACGGTGTACCATCTTCTGGGTTTCTCATGCCTGTTTTCGACGTAGGAAGATGCCCTTGAACCTGGAGATTTGGGACCCATGGGATGGGTACCATGCAGTATTACTTGAAAGGGTCTGCGTTGGGTCACCCAACCTCACCGAACCTCTCAGCCCCAAGAGTGTCCACCCTTATGTCTCAATCAGCTGTGGGTCTAGATATGGTCAATCCAGGTTGCATCACAGCCCCTGAACCAATTTTGTAAGAATTTCTCTCTCTTTCACTGTCTTTGTTTCACGGGTTTTGAAAAGTAATTTATTTTTATAATGGGGTTTAGCTGCTTTTCACGGCTGTGTTTATGCCGCTTTACACCCCCTTGACTCACTTACAGAGAGATATCAATACATAGGTTTGAAGATTCTTACTAGTCAGATATATTCTTGTGCGGTGACTAGGGGGTGTTGAGTCCAGTTCACTGAAAAAGGAATAGGTCTTGTCTCTTACATATTGGGTTTATGGAACGGTATCAGAGCTAATTTGAAACCCTTGTTTTATGCATCACCCCACCTCACCTTTCCCGTTCAGCAGCCATAGTGTGTTTCCTAAACGTGTGACTCTGTTCTGTTTTGCAATTCAGTTCAAGTGTAGCGGTTTTTACATTCCCTCTAGAAGTGATATCTTATGATAAGTGTCTTTTTCTGTGTGACTTATTTCACTTAGAATCGTCGTACCTAAATCCACTCATCGTGCTGCTACTAGCCTTATGACGTTGATTTCATGGCTGAGTGATATTCCATTGTACATGAGGACCACAACTTCTTTATCCATTTTTCTCTTTCCTAGGATATTTAAGGTGTAATGAAGTGGGGGTTCTTGTCCACAGAGCAGCCCTAAACTTTGGGGTGCCTGTGTCTTGCTGATGTTTAGTTTTCCCAATTTATACGCCCATGAGTGGAAGTGCCCTATGCTCTCCAAGCTGTGTTTTTTAGATGTTTCAGGACACACCGTACACTTCTCAAGAGTGGCTGTTGGCAATTTACATCCCACCCATCAGCGTAGCAAGGCTCCCATTTCTCCATGGCCGGTCCTGCATTTCTGGTTTGGACACTTTTTTCCGCATGGCCCTTTTGCCCGCTGGGAAGCGAGACTTCTTTGGAGCGCTGATTGGCCTTTCCAGGTTGCTTGGTTGGCCAAAAAGGGCGTATGCGTTTTTTCCTGAATATATTCAGGAAAAAACGCATACGCCCTTTTTGGCCAAGGGCATCATTGTCCACGTTTTGCCGCTTTTCATGTGCTTTCAAGGCGATTCGAATCTACCTCCTGAAATCTGTTTCCTGCAATTCTGCCTTGCTTTCAAAGCCTCTTCGTTGCCTTCCCTTAATATATTTGTGGACGAGAGGTATCATTTAAAACTCTGCAGGTTTGTGAATTGCAGTGCCCCTGAGCTCCATTTTTCAACTCGCTTTTTTGGGAGCTGGCCGCAAAAGCGCAGGATTGCTTCAGGCCCTCTTCTGGTTCGGGGGGCAGGCTGAGTTTGTGCTTGATTCTTCTTCCTGATGGGAAAATAGAGTGACCTGTGCCTGTCCCAACACCTAGAGCTAGTCTCTCATTGGTTCCCCCTCTTCCCGTTCATCCTCAGGACAAATTGCAACCTGTACGGAACAGGAGGTTAAAGGTGCTGATTCTCCAAGGAGGGAGATGGCTAGTAAATCGGCTGGAATGGCGAACCCGAGCAAAGGAGATGAGAAATGAGGTGCGTTTTAGAAACCTTTCCCGATCACACGGTGTACCATCTTCTGGGTTTCTCATGCCTGTTTTCGACGTAGGAAGATGCCCTTGAACCTGGAGATTTGGGACCCATGGGATGGGTACCATGCAGTATTACTTGAAAGGGTCTGCGTTGGCTCACCCAACCTCACCGAACCTCTCAGCCCCAAGAGTGTCCACCCTTATGTCTCAATCAGCTGTGGGTCTAGATATGGTCAATCCAGGTTGCATCACAGCCCCTGAACCAATTTTGTAAGAATTTCTCTCTCTTTCACTGTCTTTGTTTCACGGGTTTTGAAAAGTAATTTATTTTTATAATGGGGTTTAGCTGCTTTTCACGGCTGTGTTTATGCCGCTTTACACCCCCTTGACTCACTTACAGAGAGATATCAATACATAGGTTTGAAGATTCTTACTAGTCAGATATATTCTTGTGCGGTGACTAGGGGGTGTTGAGTCCAGTTCACTGAAAAAGGAATAGGTCTTGTCTCTTACATATTGGGTTTATGGAACGGTATCGGAGCTAATTTGAAACCCTTGTTTTATGCATCACCCCACCTCACCTTTCCCGTTCAGCAGCCATAGTGTGTTTCCTAAACGTGTGACTCTGTTCTGTTTTGCAATTCAGTTCAAGTGTAGCGGTTTTTACATTCCCTCTAGAAGTGATATCTTATGATAAGTGTCTTTTTCTGTGTGACTTATTTCACTTAGAATCGTCGTACCTAAATCCACTCATCGTGCTGCTACTAGCCTTATGACGTTGATTTCATGGCTGAGTGATATTCCATTGTACATGAGGACCACAACTTCTTTATCCATTTTTCTCTTTCCTAGGATATTTAAGGTGTAATGAAGTGGGGGTTCTTGTCCACAGAGCAGCCCTAAACTTTGGGGTGCCTGTGTCTTGCTGATTTTTAGTTTTCCCAATTTATACGCCCATGAGTGGAAGTGCCCTATGCTCTCCAAGCTGTGTTTTTTAGATGTTTCAGAACACACCGTACACTTCTCCAGAGTGGCTGTTGGCAATTTACATCCCACCCATCAGCGTAGCAAGGCTCCCATTTCTCCATGGCCGGTCCTGCATTTCTGGTTTGGACACTTTTTTCCACATGGCCCTTTTGCCCGCTGGGAAGCGAGACTTCTTTGGAGCGCTGATTGGCCTTTCCAGGTTGCTTGGTTGGCCAAAAAGGGCGTATGCGTTTTTTCCTGAATATATTCAGGAAAAAACGCATACGCCCTTTTTGGCCAAGGGCATCATTGTCCACGTTTTGCCGCTTTTCATGTGCTTTCAAGGCGATTCGAATCTACCTCCTGAAATCTGTTTCCTGCAATTCTGCCTTGCTTTCAAAGCCTCTTCGTTGCCTTCCCTTAATATATTTGTGGACGAGAGGTATCATTTAAAACTCTGCAGGTTTGTGAATTGCAGTGCCCCTGAGCTCCATTTTTCAACTCGCTTTTTTGGGAGCTGGCCGCAAAAGCGCAGGATTGCTTCAGGCCCTCTTCTGGTTCGGGGGGCAGGCTGAGCTTGTGCTTGATTCTTCTTCCTGATGGGAAAATAGAGTGACCTGTGCCTGTCCCAACACCTAGAGCTAGTCTCTCATTGGTTCCCCCTCTTCCCCTTCATCCTCAGGACAAATTGCAACCTGTACGGAACAGGAGGTTAAAGGTGCTGATTCTCCAAGGAGAGAGATGGCTAGTAAATCGGCTGGAATGGCGAACCCGAGTAAAGGAGATGAGAAATGAGGTGCGTTTTAGAAAACCTTTCCCGATCACACGGTGTACCATCTTCTGGGTTTCTCATGCCTGTTTTCGACGTAGGAAGATGCCCTTGAACCTGGAGATTTGGGACCCATGGGATGGGTACCATGCAGTATTACTTGAAAGGGTCTGCGTTGGCTCACCCAACCTCACCGAACCTCTCAGCCCCAAGAGTGTCCACCCTTATGTCTCAATCAGCTGTGGGTCTAGATATGGTCAATCCAGGTTGCATCACAGCCCCTGAACGAATTTTGTAAGAATTTCTCTCTCTTTCACTGTCTTTGTTTCACGGGTTTTGAAAAGTAATTTATTTTTATAATGGGGTTTAGCTGCTTTTCACGGCTGTGTTTATGCCGCTTTACACCCCCTTGACTCACTTACAGAGAGATATCAATACATAGGTTTGAAGATTCTTACTAGTCAGATATATTCTTGTGCGGTGAATAGGGGGTGTTGAGTCCAGTTCACTGAAAAAGGAATAGGTCTTGTCTCTTACATATTGGGTTTATGGAACGGTATCGGAGCTAATTTGAAACCCTTGTTTTATGCATCACCCCACCTCACCTTTCCCGTTCAGCAGCCATAGTGTGTTTCCTAAACGTGTGACTCTGTTCTGTTTTGCAATTCAGTTCAAGTGTAGCGGTTTTTACATTCCCTCTAGAAGTGATATCTTATGATAAGTGTCTTTTTCTGTGTGACTTATTTCACTTAGAATCGTCGTACCTAAATCCACTCATCGTGCTGCTACTAGCCTTATGACGTTGATTTCATGGCTGAGTGATATTCCATTGTACATGAGGACCACAACTTCTTTATCCATTTTTCTCTTTCCTAGGATATTTAAGGTGTAATGAAGTGGGGGTTTTTGTCAACAGAGCAGCCCTAAACTTTGGGGTGCCTGTGTCTTGCTGATTTTTAGTTTTCCCAATTTATACGCCCATGAGTGGAAGTGCCCTATGCTCTCCAAGCTGTGTTTTTTAGATGTTTCAGAACACACCGTACACTTCTCCAGAGTGGCTGTTGGCAATTTACATCCCACCCATCAGCGTAGCAAGGCTCCCATTTCTCCATGGCCGGTCCTGCATTTCTGGTTTGGACACTTTTTTCCGCATGGCCCTTTTGCCCGCTGGGAAGCGAGACTTCTTTGGAGCGCTGATTGGCCTTTCCAGGTTGCTTGGTTGGCCAAAAAGGGCGTATGCGTTTTTTCCTGAATATATTCAGGAAAAAACGCATACGCCCTTTTTGGCCAAGGGCATCATTGTCCACGTTTTGCCGCTTTTCATGTGCATTCAAGGCGATTCGAATCTACCTCCTGAAATCTGTTTCCTGCAATTCTGCCTTGCTTTCAAAGCCTCTTCGTTGCCTTCCCTTAATATATTTGTGGACGAGAGGTATCATTTAAAACTCTGCAGGTTTGTGAATTGCAGTGCCCCTGAGCTCCATTTTTCAACTCGCTTTTTTGGGAGCTGGCCGCAAAAGCGCAGGATTGCTTCAGGCCCTCTTCTGGTTCGGGGGGCAGGCTGAGCTTGTGCTTGATTCTTCTTCCTGATGGGAAAATAGAGTGACCTGTGCCTGTCCCAACACCTAGAGCTAGTCTCTCATTGGTTCCCCCTCTTCCCGTTCATCCTCAGGACAAATTGCAACCTGTACGGAACAGGAGGTTAAAGGTGCTGATTCTCCAAGGAGGGAGATGGCTAGTAAATCGGCTGGAATGGCGAACCCGAGCAAAGGAGATGAGAAATGAGGTGCGTTTTAGAAACCTTTCTGGATCACACGGTGTACCATCTTCTGGGTTTCTCATGCCTGTTTTCGACATAGGAAGATGCCCTTGAACCTGGAGATTTGGGACCCATGGGATGGGTACCATGCAGTATTACTTGAAAGGGTCTGCGTTGGCTCACCCAACCTCACCGAACCTCTCAGCCCCAAGAGTGTCCACCCTTATGTCTCAATCAGCTGTGGGTCTAGATATGGTCAATCCAGGTTGCATCACAGCCCCTGAACCAATTTTGTAAGAATTTCTCTCTCTTTCACTGTCTTTGTTTCACGGGTTTTGAAAAGTAATTTATTTTTATAATGGGGTTTAGCTGCTTTTCACGGCTGTGTTTATGCCGCTTTACACCCCCTTGACTCACTTACAGAGAGATATCAATACATAGGTTTGAAGATTCTTACTAGTCAGATATATTCTTGTGCGGTGACTAGGGGGTGTTGAGTCCAGTTCACTGAAAAAGGAATAGGTCTTGTCTCTTACATATTGGGTTTATGGAACGGTATCGGAGCTAATTTGAAACCCTTGTTTTATGCATCACCCCACCTCACCTTTCCATTCAGCAGCCATATTGTGTTTCCTAAACGTGTGACTCTGTTCTGTTTTGCAATTCAGTTCAAGTGTAGCGGGTTTTACATTCCCTCTAGAAGTGATATCTTATGATAAGTGTCTTTTTCTGTGTGACTTATTTCACTTAGAATCGTCGTACCTAAATCCACTCATCGTGCTGCTACTAGCCTTATGACGTTGATTTCATGGCTGAGTGATATTCCATTGTACATGAGGACCACAACTTCTTTATCCATTTTTCTCTTTCCTAGGATATTTAAGGTGTAATGAAGTGGGGGTTCTTGTCCACAGAGCAGCCCTAAACTTTGGGGTGCCTGTGTCTTGCTGATCTTTAGTTTTCCCAATTTATACGCCCATGAGTGGAAGTGCCCTATGCTCTCCAAGCTGTGTGTTTTAGATGTTTCAGGACACACCGTACACTTCTCCAGAGTGGCTGTTGGCAATTTACATCCCACCCATCAGCGTCGCAAGGCTCCCATTTCTCCATGGCCGGTCCTGCATTTCTGGTTTGGACACTTTTTTCCGCATGGCCCTTTTGCCCGCTGGGAAGCGAGACTTCTTTGGAGCGCTGATTGGCCTTTCCAGGTTGCTTGGTTGGCCAAAAAGGGCGTATGCGTTTTTTCCTGAATATATTCAGGAAAAAACGCATACGCCCTTTTTGGCCAAGGGCATCATTGTCCACGTTTTGCCGCTTTTCATGTGCTTTCAAGGCGATTCGAATCTACCTCCTGAAATCTGTTTCCTGCAATTCTGCCTTGCTTTCAAAGCCTCTTCGTTGCCTTCCCTTAATATATTTGTGGACGAGAGGTATCATTTAAAACTCTGCAGGTTTGTGAATTGCAGTGCCCCTGAGCTCCATTTTTCAACTCGCTTTTTTGGGAGCTGGCCGCAAAAGCGCAGGATTGCTTCAGGCCCTCTTCTGGTTCTGGGGGGCAGGCTGAGCTTGTGCTTAATTCTTCTTCCTGATGGGAAAATAGAGTGACCTGTGCCTGTCCCAACACCTAGAGCTAGTCTCTCATTGGTTCCCCCTCTTCCCGTTCATCCTCAGGACAAATTGCAACCTGTACGGAACAGGAGGTTAAAGGTGCTGATTCTCCAAGGAGAGAGATGGCTAGTAAATCGGCTGGAATGGCGAACCCGAGTAAAGGAGATGAGAAATGAGGTGCGTTTTAGAAAACCTTTCCCGATCACATGGTGTACCATCTTCTGGGTTTCTCATGCCTGTTTTCGACGTAGGAAGATGCCCTTGAACCTGGAGATTTGGGACCCATGGGATGGGTACCATGCAGTATTACTTGAAAGGGTCTGCGTTGGCTCACCCAACCTCACCGAACCTCTCAGCCCCAAGAGTGTCCACCCTTATGTCTCAATCAGCTGTGGGTCTAGATATGGTCAATCCAGGTTGCATCACAGCCCCTGAACGAATTTTGTAAGAATTTCTCTCTCTTTCACTGTCTTTGTTTCACGGGTTTTGAAAAGTAATTTATTTTTATAATGGGGTTTAGCTGCTTTTCACGGCTGTGTTTATGCCGCTTTACACCCCCTTGACTCACTTACAGAGAGATATCAATACATGGCTTTGAAGATTCTTACTAGTCAGATATATTCTTGTGCGGTGAATAGGGGGTGTTGAGTCCAGTTCACTGAAAAAGGAATAGGTCTTGTCTCTTACATATTGGGTTTATGGAACGGTATCGGAGCTAATTTGAAACCCTTGTTTTATGCATCACCCCACCTCACCTTTCCCGTTCAGCAGCCATAGTGTGTTTCCTAAACGTGTGACTCTGTTCTGTTTTGCAATTCAGTTCAAGTGTAGCGGTTTTTACATTCCCTCTAGAAGTGATATCTTATGATAAGTGTCTTTTTCTGTGTGACTTATTTCACTTAGAATCGTCGTACCTAAATCCACTCATCGTGCTGCTACTAGCCTTATGACGTTGATTTCATGGCTGAGTGATATTCCATTGTACATGAGGACCACAACTTCTTTATCCATTTTTCTCTTTCCTAGGATATTTAAGGTGTAATGAAGTGGGGGTTTTTGTCAACAGAGCAGCCCTAAACTTTGGGGTGCCTGTGTCTTGCTGATTTTTAGTTTTCCCAATTTATACGCCCATGAGTGGAAGTGCCCTATGCTCTCCAAGCTGTGTTTTTTAGATGTTTCAGAACACACCGTACACTTCTCCAGAGTGGCTGTTGGCAATTTACATCCCACCCATCAGCGTAGCAAGGCTCCCATTTCTCCATGGCCGGTCCTGCATTTCTGGTTTGGACACTTTTTTCCGCATGGCCCTTTTGCCCGCTGGGAAGCGAGACTTCTTTGGAGCGCTGATTGGCCTTTCCAGGTTGCTTGGTTGGCCAAAAAGGGCGTATGCGTTTTTTCCTGAATATATTCAGGAAAAAACACATACGCCCTTTTTGGCCAAGGGCATCATTGTCCACGTTTTGCCGCTTTTCATGTGCTTTCAAGGCGATTCGAATCTACCTCCTGAAATCTGTTTCCTGCAATTCTGCCTTGCTTTCAAAGCCTCTTCGTTGCCTTCCCTTAGTATATTTGTGGACGAGAGGTATCATTTAAAACTCTGCAGGTTTGTGAATTGCAGTGCCCCTGAGCTCCATTTTTCAACTCGCTTTTTTGGGAGCTGGCCGCAAAAGCGCAGGATTGCTTCAGGCCCTCTTCTGGTTCTGGGGGGCAGGCTGAGCTTGTGCTTAATTCTTCTTCCTGATGGGAAAATAGAGTGACCTGTGCCTGTCCCAACACCTAGAGCTAGTCTCTCATTGGTTCCCCCTCTTCCCGTTCATCCTCAGGACAAATTGCAACCTGTACGGAACAGGAGGCTAAAGGTGCTGATTCTCCAAGGAGGGAGATGGCTAGTAAATCGGCTGGAATGGCGAACCCGAGCAAAGGAGATGAGAAATGAGGTGCGTTTTAGAAACCTTTCCCGATCACACGGTGTACCATCTTCTGGGTTTCTCATGCCTGTTTTCGACGTAGGAAGATGCCCTTGAACCTGGAGATTTGGGACCCATGGGATGGGTACCATGCAGTATTACTTGAAAGGGTCTGCGTTGGCTCACCCAACCTCACCGAACCTCTCAGCCCCAAGAGTGTCCACCCTTATGTCTCAATCAGCTGTGGGTCTAGATATGGTCAATCCAGGTTGCATCACAGCCCCTGAACGAATTTTGTAAGAATTTCTCTCTCTTTCACTGTCTTTGTTTCACGGGTTTTGAAAAGTAATTTATTTTTATAATGGGGTTTAGCTGCTTTTCACGGCTGTGTTTATGCCGCTTTACACCCCCTTGACTCACTTACAGAGAGATATCAATACATAGGTTTGAAGATTCTTACTAGTCAGATATATTCTTGTGCGGTGAATAGGGGGTGTTGAGTCCAGTTCACTGAAAAAGGAATAGGTCTTGTCTCTTACATATTGGGTTTATGGAACGGTATCGGAGCTAATTTGAAACCCTTGTTTTATGCATCACCCCACCTCACCTTTCCCGTTCAGCAGCCATAGTGTGTTTCCTAAACGTGGGACTCTGTTCTGTTTTGCAATTCAGTTCAAGTGTAGCGGTTTTTACATTCCCTCTAGAAGTGATATCTTATGATAAGTGTCTTTTTCTGTGTGACTTATTTCACTTAGAATCGTCGTACCTAAATCCACTCATCGTGCTGCTACTAGCCTTATGACGTTGATTTCATGGCTGAGTGATATTCCATTGTACATGAGGACCACAACTTCTTTATCCATTTTTCTCTTTCCTAGGATATTTAAGGTGTAATGAAGTGGGGGTTCTTGTCCACAGAGCAGCCCTAAACTTTGGGGTGCCTGTGTCTTGCTGATGTTTAGTTTTCCCAATTTATACGCCCATGAGTGGAAGTGCCCTATGCTCTCCAAGCTGTGTTTTTTAGATGTTTCAGTACACACCGTACACTTCTCCAGAGTGGCTGTTGGCAATTTACATCCCACCCATCAGCGTAGCAAGGCTCCCATTTCTCCATGGCCGGTCCTGCATTTCTGGTTTGGACACTTTTTTCCGCATGGCCCTTTTGCCCGCTGGGAAGCGAGACTTCTTTGGAGCGCTGATTGGCCTTTCCAGGTTGCTTGGTTGGCCAAAAAGGGCGTATGCGTTTTTTCCTGAATATATTCAGGAAAAAACGCATACGCCCTTTTTGGCCAAGGGCATCATTGTCCACGTTTTGCCGCTTTTCATGTGCTTTCAAGGCGATTCGAATCTACCTCCTGAAATCTGTTTCCTGCAATTCTGCCTTGCTTTCAAAGCCTCTTCGTTGCCTTCCCTTAATATATTTGTGGACGAGAGGTATCATTTAAAACTCTGCAGGTTTGTGAATTGCAGTGCCCCTGAGCTCCATTTTTCAACTCGCTTTTTTGGGAGCTGGCCGCAAAAGCGCAGGATTGCTTCAGGCCCTCTTCTGGTTCTGGGGGGCAGGCTGAGCTTGTGCTTAATTCTTCTTCCTGATGGGAAAATAGAGTGACCTGTGCCTGTCCCAACCCCTAGAGCTAGTCTCTCATTGGTTCCCCCTCTTCCCGTTCATCCTCAGGACAAATTGCAATCTGTACGGAACAGGAGGTTAAAGGTGCTGATTCTCCAAGGAGGGAGATGGCTAGTAAATCGGCTGGAATGGCGAACCCGAGCAAAGGAGATGAGAAATGAGGTGCGTTTTAGAAACCTTTCCCGATCACACGGTGTACCATCTTCTGGGTTTCTCATGCCTGTTTTCGACGTAGGAAGATGCCCTTGAACCTGGAGATTTGGGACCCATGGGATGGGTACCATGCAGTATTATTTGAAAGGGTCTGCGTTGGCTCACCCAACCTCACCGAACCTCTCAGCCCCAAGAGTGTCCACCCTTATGTCTCAATCAGCTGTGGGTCTAGATATGGTCAATCCAGGTTGCATCACAGCCCCTGAACGAATTTTGTAAGAATTTCTCTCTCTTTCACTGTCTTTGTTTCACGGGTTTTGAAAAGTAATTTATTTTTATAATGGGGTTTAGCTGCTTTTCACGGCTGTGTTTATGCCGCTTTACACCCCCTTGACTCACTTACGGAGAGATATCAATACATAGGTTTGAAGATTCTTACTAGTCAGATATATTCTTGTGCGGTGAATAGGGGGTGTTGAGTCCAGTTCACTGAAAAAGGAATAGGTCTTGTCTCTTACATATTGGGTTTATGGAACGGTATCGGAGCTAATTTGAAACCCTTGTTTTATGCATCACCCCACCTCAACTTTCCTGTTCAGCAGCCATAGTGTGTTTCCTAAACGTGTGACTCTGTTTTGTTTTGCAATTCAGTTCAAGTGTAGCGGTTTTTACATTCCCTCTCTAAGTGATATCTTATGATAAGTGTCTTTTTCTGTGTGACTTATTTCACTTAGAATCGTCGTACCTAAATCCACTCATCGTGCTGCTATTAGCCTTATGACGTTGATTTCATGGCTGAGTGATATTCCAATGTACATGAGGACCACAACTTCCTTATCCATTTTTCTCTTTCCTAGTATATTTAAGGTGTAATGAAGTGGGGGTTCTTGTCAACAGAGCAGCCCTAAACTTTGGGGTGCCTGTGTCTTGCTGATTTTTAGTTTTCCCAATTTATACGCCCATGAGTGGAAGTGCCCTATGCTCTCCAAGCTGTGTGTTTTAGATGTTTCAGAACACAACGTACACTTCTCCAGAGTGGCTGTTGGCAATTTACATCCCACCCATCAGCGTAGCAAGGCTCCCATTTCTCCATGGCTGGTCCTGCATTTCTGGTTTGGACACTTTTTTCCGCATGGCCCTTTTGCCCGCTGGGAAGCGAGACTTCTTTGGAGCGCTGATTGGCCTTTCCAGGTTGCTTGGTTGGCCAAAAAGGGCGTATGCGTTTTTTCCTGAATATATTCAGGAAAAAACGCATACGCCCTTTTTGGCCAAGGGCATCATTGTCCACGTTTTGCCGCTTTTCATGTGCTTTCAAGGCGATTCGAATCTACCTCCTGAAATCTGTTTCCTGCAATTCTGCCTTGCTTTCAAATCCTCTTCGTTGCCTTCCCTCAATATATTTGTGGACGAGAGTTATCATTTATAACTCTGCAGGTTTGTGAATTGCAGTGCCCCTGAGCTCCATTTTACAACTCGCTTTTTTGGGAGCTGGCCGCAAAAGCGCAGGATTGCTTCAGGCCCTCTTCTGGTTCTGGGGGGCAGGCTGAGCTTGTGCTTAATTCTTCTTCCTGATGGGAAAATAGAGTGACCTGTGCCTGTCCCAACACCTAGAGCTAGTCTCTCATTGGTTCCCCCTCTTCCCGTTCATCCTCAGGACAAATTGCAACCTGTACGGAACAGGAGGTTAAAGGTGCTGATTCTCCAAGGAGGGAGATGGCTAGTAAATCGGCTGGAATGGCGAACCCGAGCAAAGGAGATGAGAAATGAGGTGCGTTTTAGAAACCTTTCCCGATCACACGGTGTACCATCTTCTGGGTTTCTCATGCCTGTTTTCGACGTAGGAAGATGCCCTTGAACCTGGAGATTTGGGACCCATGGGATGGGTACCATGCAGTATTACTTGAAAGGGTCTGCGTTGGCTCACCCAACCTCACCGAACCTCTCAGCCCCAAGAGTGTCCACCCTTATGTCTCAATCAGCTGTGGGTCTAGATATGGTCAATCCAGGTTGCATCACAGCCCCTGAACGAATTTTGTAAGAATTTCTCTCTCTTTCACTGTCTTTGTTTCACGGGTTTTGAAAAGTAATTTATTTTTATAATGGGGTTTAGCTGCTTTTCACGGCTGTGTTTATGCCGCTTTACACCCCCTTGACTCACTTACGGAGAGATATCAATACATAGGTTTGAAGATTCTTACTAGTCAGATATATTCTTGTGCGGTGAATAGGGGATGTTGAGTCCAGTTCACTGAAAAAGGAATAGGTCTTGTCTCTTACATATTGGGTTTATGGAACGGTATCGGAGCTAATTTGAAACCCTTGTTTTATGCATCACCCCACCTCACCTTTCCCGTTCAGCAGCCATAGTGTGTTTCCTAAACGTGTGACTCTGTTCTGTTTTGCAATTCAGTTCAAGTGTAGCGGTTTTTACATTCCCTCTCTAAGTGATATCTTATGATAAGTGTCTTTTCTGTGTGACTTATTTCACTTAGAATCTTCGTACCTAAATCCACTCATCGTGCTGCTACTAGCCTTATGACGTTGATTTCATGGCTGAGTGATATTCCATTGTACATGAGGACCACAACTTCTTTATCCATTTTTCTCTTTCCTAGGATATTTAAGGTGTAATGAAGTGGGGGTTCTTGTCAACAGAGCAGCCCTAAACTTTGGGGTGCCTGTGTCTTGCTGATTTTTAGTTTTCCCAATTTATACGCCCATGAGTGGAAGTGCCCTATGCTCTCCAAGCTGTGTGTTTTAGATGTTTCAGAACACACCGTACACTTCTCCAGAGTGGCTGTTGGCAATTTACATCCCACCCATCAGCGTAGCAAGGCTCCCATTTCTCCATGGCCGGTCCTGCATTTCTGGTTTGGACACTTTTTTCCGCATGGCCCTTTTGCCCGCTGGGAAGCGAGACTTCTTTGGAGCGCTGATTGGCCTTTCCAGGTTGCTTGGTTGGCCAAAAAGGGCGTATGCGTTTTTTCCTGAATATATTCAGGAAAAAACGCATACGCCCTTTTTGGCCAAGGGCATCATTGTCCACGTTTTGCTGCTTTTCATGTGCTTTCAAGGCGATTCGAATCTACCTCCTGAAATCTGTTTCCTGCAATTCTGCCTTGCTTTCAAAGCCTCTTCGTTGCCTTCCCTTAATATATTTGTGGACGAGAGGTATCATTTAAAACTGTGCAGGTTTGTGAATTGCAGTGCCCCTGAGCTCCATTTTTCAACTCGCTTTTTTGGGAGCTGGCCGCAAAAGCGCAGGATTGCTTCAGGCCCTCTTCTGGTTCTGGGGGGCAGGCTGAGCTTGTGCTTAATTCTTCTTCCTGATGGGAAAATAGAGTGACCTGTGCCTGTCCCAACACCTAGAGCTAGTCTCTCATTGGTTCCCCCTCTTCCCGTTCATCCTCAGGACAAATTGCAACCTGTACGGAACAGGAGGTTAAAGGTGCTGATTCTCCAAGGAGGGAGATGGCTAGTAAATCGGCTGGAATGGCGAACCCGAGCAAAGGAGATGAGAAATGAGGTGCGTTTTAGAAACCTTTCCCAATCACACGGTGTACCATCTTCTGGGTTTCTCATGCCTGTTTTCGATGTAGGAAGATGCCCTTGAACCTGGAGATTTGGGACCCATGGGATGGGTACCATGCAGTATTACTTGAAAGGGTCTGCGTTGGCTCACCCAACCTCACCGAACCTCTCAGCCCCAAGAGTGTCCACCCTTATGTCTCAATCAGCTGTGGGTCTAGATATGGTCAATCCAGGTTGCATCACAGCCCCTGAACGAATTTTGTAAGAATTTCTCTCTCTTTCACTGTCTTTGTTTCACGGGTTTTGAAAAGTAATTTATTTTTATAATGGGGTTTAGCTGCTTTTCACGGCTGTGTTTATGCCGCTTTACACCCCCTTGACTCACTTACGGAGAGATATCAATACATAGGTTTGAAGATTCTTACTAGTCAGATATATTCTTGTGCGGTGAATAGGGGGTGTTGAGTCCAGTTCACTGAAAAAGGAATAGGTCTTGTCTCTTACATATTGGGTTTATGGAACGGTATCGGAGCTAATTTGAAACCCTTGTTTTATGCATCACCCCACCTCACCTTTCCCGTTCAGCAGCCATAGTGTGTTTCCTAAACGTGTGACTCTGTTCTGTTTTGCAATTCAGTTCAAGTGTAGCGGTTTTTACATTCCCTCTCTAAGTGATATCTTATGATAAGTGTCTTTTCTGTGTGACTTATTTCACTTAGAATCTTCGTACCTAAATCCACTCATCGTGCTGCTACTAGCCTTATGACGTTGATTTCATGGCTGAGTGATATTCCATTGTACATGAGGACCCCAACTTCTTTATCCATTTTTCGCTTTCCTAGGATATTTAAGGTGTAATGAAGTGGGGGTTCTTGTCAACAGAGCAGCCCTAAACTTTGGGGTGCCTGTGTCTTGCTGATGTTTAGTTTTCCCAATTTATACGCCCATGAGTGGAAGTGCCCTATGCTCTCCAAGCTGTGTTTTTTAGATGTTTCAGAACACACCGTACACTTCTCCAGAGTGGCTGTTGGAAATTTACATCCCACCCATCAGCGTAGCAAGGCTCCCATTTCTCCATGGCCGGTCCTGCATTTCTGGTTTGGACACTTTTTTCCGCATGGCCCTTTTGCCCGCTGGGAAGCGAGACTTCTTTGGAGCGCTGATTGGCCTTTCCAGGTTGCTTGGTTGGCCAAAAAGGGCGTATGCGTTTTTTCCTGAATATATTCAGGAAAAAACGCATACGCCCTTTTTGGCCAAGGGCATCATTGTCCACGTTTTGCTGCTTTTCATGTGCTTTCAAGGCGATTCGAATCTACCTCCTGAAATCTGTTTCCTGCAATTCTGCCTTGCTTTCAAAGCCTCTTCGTTGCCTTCCCTTAATATATTTGTGGACGAGAGGTATCATTTAAAACTCTGCAGGTTTGTGAATTGCAGTGCCCCTGAGCTCCATTTTTCAACTCGCTTTTTTGGGAGCTGGCCGCAAAAGCGCAGGATTGCTTCAGGCCCTCTTCTGGTTCTGGGGGGCAGGCTGAGCTTGTGCTTAATTCTTCTTCCTGATGGGAAAATAGAGTGACCTGTGCCTGTCCCAACACCTAGAGCTAGTCTCTCATTGGTTCCCCCTCTTCCCGTTCATCCTCAGGACAAATTGCAACCTGTACGGAACAGGAGGTTAAAGGTGCTGATTCTCCAAGGAGGGAGATGGCTAGTAAATCGGCTGGAATGGCGAACCCGAGCAAAGGAGATGAGAAATGAGGTGCGTTTTAGAAACCTTTCCCGATCACACGGTGTACCATCTTCTGGGTTTCTCATGCCTGTTTTCGACGTAGGAAGATGCCCTTGAACCTGGAGATTTGGGACCCATGGGATGGGTACCATGCAGTATTACTTGAAAGGGTCTGCGTTGGCTCACCCAACCTCACCGAACCTCTCAGCCCCAAGAGTGTCCACCCTTATGTCTCAATCAGCTGTGGGTCTAGATATGGTCAATCCAGGTTGCATCACAGCCCCTGAACGAATTTTGTAAGAATTTCTCTCTCTTTCACTGTCTTTGTTTCACGGGTTTTGAAAAGTAATTTATTTTTATAATGGGGTTTAGCTGCTTTTCACGGCTGTGTTTATGCCGCTTTACACCCCCTTGACTCACTTACGGAGAGATATCAATACATAGGTTTGAAGATTCTTCCTAGTCAGATATATTCTTGTGCGGTGAATAGGGGGTGTTGAGTCCAGTTCACTGAAAAAGGAATAGGTCTTGTCTCTTACATATTGGGTTTATGGAACGGTATCGGAGCTAATTTGAAACCCTTGTTTTATGCATCACCCCACCTCACCTTTCCCGTTCAGCAGCCATAGTGTGTTTCCTAAACGTGTGACTCTGTTCTGTTTTGCAATTCAGTTCAAGTGTAGCGGTTTTTACATTCCCTCTCTAAGTGATATCTTATGATAAGTGTCTTTTCTGTGTGACTTATTTCACTTAGAATCTTCGTACCTAAATCCACTCATCGTGCTGCTACTAGCCTTATGACGTTGATTTCATGGCTGAGTGATATTCCATTGTACATGAGGACCACAACTTCTTTATCCATTTTTCTCTTTCCTAGGATATTTAAGGTGTAATGAAGTGGGGGTTCTTGTCAACAGAGCAGCCCTAAACTTTGGGGTGCCTGTGTCTTGCTGATTTTTAGTTTTCCCAATTTATACGCCCATGAGTGGAAGTGCCCTATGCTCTCCAAGCTGTGTTTTTTAGATGTTTCAGAACACACCGTACACTTCTCCAGAGTGGCTGTTGGCAATTTACATCCCACCCATCAGCGTAGCAAGGCTCCCATTTCTCCATGGCCGGTCCTGCATTTCTGGTTTGGACACTTTTTTCCGCATGGCCCTTTTGCCCGCTGGGAAGCGAGACTTCTTTGGAGCGCTGATTGGCCTTTCCAGGTTGCTTGGTTGGCCAAAAAGGGCGTATGCGTTTTTTCCTGAATATATTCAGGAAAAAACGCATACGCCCTTTTTGGCCAAGGGCATCATTGTCCACGTTTTGCCGCTTTTCATGTGCTTTCAAGGCGATTCGAATCTACCTCCTGAAATCTGTTTCCTGCAATTCTGCCTTGCTTTCAAAGCCTCTTCGTTGCCTTCCCTTAATATATTTGTGGACGAGAGGTATCATTTAAAACTCTGCAGGTTTGTGAATTGCAGTGCCCCTGAGCTCCATTTTTCAACTCGCTTTTTTGGGAGCTGGCCGCAAAAGCGCAGGATTGCTTCAGGCCCTCTTCTGGTTCTGGGGGGCAGGCTGAGCTTGTGCTTAATTCTTCTTCCTGATGGGAAAATAGAGTGACCTGTGCCTGTCCCAACACCTAGAGCTAGTCTCTCATTGGTTCCCCCTCTTCCCGTTCATCCTCAGGACAAATTGCAACCTGTACGGAACAGGAGGTTAAAGGTGCTGATTCTCCAAGGAGGGAGATGGCTAGTAAATCGGCTGGAATGGCGAACCCGAGCAAAGGAGATGAGAAATGAGGTGCGTTTTAGAAACCTTTCCCGATCACACGGTGTACCATCTTCTGGGTTTCTCATGCCTGTTTTCGACGTAGGAAGATGCCCTTGAACCTGGAGATTTGGGACCCATGGGATGGGTACCATGCAGTATTACTTGAAAGGGTCTGCGTTGGCTCACCCAACCTCACCGAACCTCTCAGCCCCAAGAGTGTCCACCCTTATGTCTCAATCAGCTGTGGGTCTAGATATGGTCAATCCAGGTTGCATCACAGCCCCTGAACGAATTTTGTAAGAATTTCTCTCTCTTTCACTGTCTTTGTTTCACGGGTTTTGAAAAGTAATTTATTTTTATAATGGGGTTTAGCTGCTTTTCACGGCTGTGTTTATGCCGCTTTACACCCCCTTGACTCACTTACGGAGAGATATCAATACATAGGTTTGAAGATTCTTCCTAGTCAGATATATTCTTGTGCGGTGACTAGGGGGTGTTGAGTCCAGTTCACTGAAAAAGGAATAGGTCTTGTCTCTTACATATTGGGTTTATGGAACGGTATCGGAGCTAATTTGAAACCCTTGTTTTATGCATCACCCCACCTCACCTTTCCCGTTCAGCAGCCATAATGTGTTTCCTAAACGTGTGACTCTGTTCTGTTTTGCAATTCAGTTCAAGTGTAGCGGTTTTTACATTCCCTCTCTAAGTGATATCTTATGATAAGTGTCTTTTCTGTGTGACTTATTTCACTTAGAATCGTCGTACCTAAATCCACTCATCGTGCTGCTACTAGCCTTATGACGTGGATTTCATGGCTGAGTGATATTCCATTGTACATGAGGACCACAACTTCTTTATCCATTTTTCTCTTTCCTAGGATATTTAAGGTGTAATGAAGTGGGGGTTCTTGTCAACAGAGCAGCCCTAAACTTTGGGGTGCCTGTGTCTTGCTGATTTTTAGTTTTCCCAATTTATACGCCCATGAGTGGAAGTGCCCTATGCTCTCCAAGCTGTGTTTTTTAGATGTTTCAGAACACACCGTACACTTCTCCAGAGTGGCTGTTGGCAATTTACATCCCACCCATCAGCGTAGCAAGGCTCCCATTTCTCCATGGCCGGTCCTGCATTTCTGGTTTGGACACTTTTTTCCGCATGGCCCTTTTGCCCGCTGGGAAGCGAGACTTCTTTGGAGCGCTGATTGGCCTTTCCAGGTTGCTTGGTTGGCCAAAAAGGGCGTATGCGTTTTTTCCTGAATATATTCAGGAAAAAACGCATACGCCCTTTTTGGCCAAGGGCATCATTGTCCACGTTTTGCCGCTTTTCATGTGCTTTCAAGGCGATTCGAATCTACCTCCTGAAATCTGTTTCCTGCAATTCTGCCTTGCTTTCAAAGCCTCTTCGTTGCCTTCCCTTAATATATTTGTGGACGAGAGGTATCATTTAAAACTGTGCAGGTTTGTGAATTGCAGTGCCCCTGAGCTCCATTTTTCAACTTGCTTTTTTGGGAGATGGCCGCCAAAGCGCAGGATTGCTTCAGGCCCTCTTCTGGTTCTGGGGGGCAGGCTGAGCTTGTGCTTAATTCTTCTTCCTGATGGGAAAATAGAGTGACCTGTGCCTGTCCCAACACCTAGAGCTAGTCTCTCATTGGTTCCCCCTCTTCCCGTTCATCCTCAGGACAAATTGCAACCTGTACGGAACAGGAGGTTAAAGGTGCTGATTCTCCAAGGAGGGAGATGGCTAGTAAATCGGCTGGAATGGCGAACCCGAGCAAAGGAGATGAGAAATGAGGTGCGTTTTAGAAACCTTTCCCGATCACACGGTGTACCATCTTCTGGGTTTCTCATGCCTGTTTTCGACGTAGGAAGATGCCCTTGAACCTGGAGATTTGGGACCCATGGGATGGGTACCATGCAGTATTACTTGAAAGGGTCTGCGTTGGCTCACCCAACCTCACCGAACCTCTCAGCCCCAAGAGTGTCCACCCTTATGTCTCAATCAGCTGTGGGTCTAGATATGGTCAATCCAGGTTGCATCACAGCCCCTGAACGAATTTTGTAAGAATTTCTCTCTCTTTCACTGTCTTTGTTTCACGGGTTTTGAAAAGTAATTTATTTTTATAATGGGGTTTAGCTGCTTTTCACGGCTGTGTTTATGCCGCTTTACACCCCCTTGACTCACTTACGGAGAGATATCAATACATAGGTTTGAAGTTTCTTACTAGTCAGATATATTCTTGTGCGGTGAATAGGGGGTGTTGAGTCCAGTTCACTGAAAAAGGAATAGGTCTTGTCTCTTACATATTGGGTTTATGGAACGGTATCGGAGCTAATTTGAAACCCTTGTTTTATGCATCACCCCACCTCACCTTTCCCGTTCAGCAGCCATAGTGTGTTTCCTAAACGTGTGACTCTGTTCTGTTTTGCAATTCAGTTCAAGTGTAGCGGTTTTTACATTCCCTCTCTAAGTGATATCTTATGATAAGTGTCTTTTCTGTGTGACTTATTTCACTTAGAATCTTCGTACCTAAATCCACTCATCGTGCTGCTACTAGCCTTATGACGTTGATTTCATGGCTGAGTGATATTCCATTGTACATGAGGACCACAACTTCTTTATCCATTTTTCTCTTTCCTAGGATATTTAAGGTGTAATGAAGTGGGGGTTCTTGTCAACAGAGCAGCCCTAAACTTTGGGGTGCCTGTGTCTTGCTGATTTTTAGTTTTCCCAATTTATACGCCCATGAGTGGAAGTGCCCTATGCTCTCCAAGCTGTGTTTTTTAGATGTTTCAGAACACACCGTACACTTCTCCAGAGTGGCTGTTGGCAATTTACATCCCACCCATCAGCGTAGCAAGGCTCCCATTTCTCCATGGCCGGTCCTGCATTTCTGGTTTGGACACTTTTTTCCGCATGGCCCTTTTGCCCGCTGGGAAGCGAGACTTCTTTGGAGCGCTGATTGGCCTTTCCAGGTTGCTTGGTTGGCCAAAAAGGGCGTATGCGTTTTTTCCTGAATATATTCAGGAAAAAACGCATACGCCCTTTTTGGCCAAGGGCATCATTGTCCACGTTTTGCCGCTTTTCATGTGCTTTCAAGGCGATTCGAATCTACCTCCTGAAATCTGTTTCCTGCAATTCTGCCTTGCTTTCAAAGCCTCTTCGTTGCCTTCCCTTAATATATTTGTGGACGAGAGGTATCATTTAAAACTCTGCAGGTTTGTGAATTGCAGTGCCCCTGAGCTCCATTTTTCAACTCGCTTTTTTGGGAGCTGGCCGCAAAAGCGCAGGATTGCTTCAGGCCCTCTTCTGGTTCTGGGGGGCAGGCTGAGCTTGTGCTTAATTCTTCTTCCTGATGGGAAAATAGAGTGACCTGTGCCTGTCCCAACACCTAGAGCTAGTCTCTCATTGGTTCCCCCTCTTCCCGTTCATCCTCAGGACAAATTGCAACCTGTACGGAACAGGAGGTTAAAGGTGCTGATTCTCCAAGGAGGGAGATGGCTAGTAAATCGGCTGGAATGGCGAACCCGAGCAAAGGAGATGAGAAATGAGGTGCGTTTTAGAAACCTTTCCCGATCACACGGTGTACCATCTTCTGGGTTTCTCATGCCTGTTTTCGACGTAGGAAGATGCCCTTGAACCTGGAGATTTGGGACCCATGGGATGGGTACCATGCAGTATTACTTGAAAGGGTCTGCGTTGGCTCACCCAACCTCACCGAACCTCTCAGCCCCAAGAGTGTCCACCCTTATGTCTCAATCAGCTGTGGGTCTAGATATGGTCAATCCAGGTTGCATCACAGCCCCTGAACGAATTTTGTAAGAATTTCTCTCTCTTTCACTGTCTTTGTTTCACGGGTTTTGAAAAGTAATTTATTTTTATAATGGGGTTTAGCTGCTTTTCACGGCTGTGTTTATGCCGCTTTACACCCCCTTGACTCACTTACGGAGAGATATCAATACATAGGTTTGAAGATTCTTACTAGTCAGATATATTCTTGTGCGGTGAATAGGGGGTGTTGAGTCGAGTTCACTGAAAAAGGAATAGGTCTTGTCTCTTACATATTGGGTTTATGGAACGGTATCGGAGCTAATTTGAAACCCTTGTTTTATGCATCACCCCACCTCACCTTTCCCGTTCAGCAGCCATAGTGTGTTTCCTAAACGTGTGACTCTGTTCTGTTTTGCAATTCAGTTCAAGTGTAGCGGTTTTTACATTCCCTCTCTAAGTGATATCTTATGATAAGTGTCTTTTCTGTGTGACTTATTTCACTTAGAATCTTCGTACCTAAATCCACTCATCGTGCTGCTACTAGCCTTATGACGTTGATTTCATGGCTGAGTGATATTCCATTGTACATGAGGACCACAACTTCTTTATCCATTTTTCTCTTTCCTAGGATATTTAAGGTGTAATGAAGTGGGGGTTCTTGTCAACAGAGCAGCCCTAAACTTTGGGGTGCCTGTGTCTTGCTGATTTTTAGTTTTCCCAATTTATACGCCCATGAGTGGAAGTGCCCTATGCTCTCCAAGCTGTGTTTTTTAGATGTTTCAGAACACACCGTACACTTCTCCAGAGTGGCTGTTGGCAATTTACATCCCACCCATCAGCGTAGCAAGGCTCCCATTTCTCCATGGCCGGTCCTGCATTTCTGGTTTGGACACTTTTTTCCGCATGGCCCTTTTGCCCGCTGGGAAGCGAGACTTCTTTGGAGCGCTGATTGGCCTTTCCAGGTTGCTTGGTTGGCCAAAAAGGGCGTATGCGTTTTTTCCTGAATATATTCAGGAAAAAACGCATACGCCCTTTTTGGCCAAGGGCATCATTGTCCACGTTTTGCCGCTTTTCATGTGCTTTCAAGGCGATTCGAATCTACCTCCTGAAATCTGTTTCCTGCAATTCTGCCTTGCTTTCAAAGCCTCTTCGTTGCCTTCCCTTAATATATTTGTGGACGAGAGGTATCATTTAAAACTCTGCAGGTTTGTGAATTGCAGTGCCCCTGAGCTCCATTTTTCAACTCGCTTTTTTGGGAGCTGGCCGCAAAAGCGCAGGATTGCTTCAGGCCCTCTTCTGGTTCTGGGGGGCAGGCTGAGCTTGTGCTTAATTCTTCTTCCTGATGGGAAAATAGAGTGACCTGTGCCTGTCCCAACACCTAGAGCTAGTCTCTCATTGGTTCCCCCTCTTCCCGTTCATCCTCAGGACAAATTGCAACCTGTACGGAACAGGAGGTTAAAGGTGCTGATTCTCCAAGGAGGGAGATGGCTAGTAAATCGGCTGGAATGGCGAACCCGAGCAAAGGAGATGAGAAATGAGGTGCGTTTTAGAAACCTTTCCCGATCACACGGTGTACCATCTTCTGGGTTTCTCATGCCTGTTTTCGACGTAGGAAGATGCCCTTGAACCTGGAGATTTGGGACCCATGGGATGGGTACCATGCAGTATTACTTGAAAGGGTCTGCGTTGGCTCACCCAACCTCACCGAACCTCTCAGCCCCAAGAGTGTCCACCCTTATGTCTCAATCAGCTGTGGGTCTAGATATGGTCAATCCAGGTTGCATCACAGCCCCTGAACGAATTTTGTAAGAATTTCTCTCTCTTTCACTGTCTTTGTTTCACGGGTTTTGAAAAGTAATTTATTTTTATAATGGGGTTTAGCTGCTTTTCACGGCTGTGTTTATGCCGCTTTACACCCCCTTGACTCACTTACGGAGAGATATCAATACATAGGTTTGAAGATTCTTACTAGTCAGATATATTCTTGTGCGGTGAATAGGGGGTGTTGAGTCCAGTTCACTGAAAAAGGAATAGGTCTTGTCTCTTACATATTGGGTTTATGGAACGGTATCGGAGCTAATTTGAAACCCTTGTTTTATGCATCACCCCACCTCACCTTTCCCGTTCAGCAGCCATAGTGTGTTTCCTAAACGTGTGACTCTGTTCTGTTTTGCAATTCAGTTCAAGTGTAGCGGTTTTTACATTCCCTCTCTAAGTGATATCTTATGATAAGTGTCTTTTCTGTGTGACTTATTTCACTTAGAATCTTCGTACCTAAATCCACTCATCGTGCTGCTACTAGCCTTATGACGTGGATTTCATGGCTGAGTGATATTCCATTGTACATGAGGACCACAACTTCTTTTTCCATTTTTCTCTTTCCTAGGATATTTAAGGTGTAATGAAGTGGGGGTTCTTGTCAACAGAGCAGCCCTAAACTTTGGGGTGCCTGTGTCTTGCTGATTTTTAGTTTTCCCAATTTATACGCCCATGAGTGGAAGTGCCCTATGCTCTCCAAGCTGTGTGTTTTAGATGTTTCAGAACACACCGTACACTTCTCCAGAGTGGCTGTTGGCAATTTACATCCCACCCATCAGCGTAGCAAGGCTCCCATTTCTCCATGGCCGGTCCTGCATTTCTGGTTTGGACACTTTTTTCCGCATGGCCCTTTTGCCCGCTGGGAAGCGAGACTTCTTTGGAGCGCTGATTGGCCTTTCCAGGTTGCTTGGTTGGCCAAAAAGGGCGTATGCGTTTTTTCCTGAATATATTCAGGAAAAAACGCATACGCCCTTTTTGGCCAAGGGCATCATTGTCCACGTTTTGCCGCTTTTCATGTGCTTTCAAGGCGATTCGAATCTACCTCCTGAAATCTGTTTCCTGCAATTCTGCCTTGCTTTCAAAGCCTCTTCGTTGCCTTCCCTTAATATATTTGTGGACGAGAGGTATCATTTAAAACTCTGCAGGTTTGTGAATTGCAGTGCCCCTGAGCTCCATTTTTCAACTCGCTTTTTTGGGAGCTGGCCGCAAAAGCGCAGGATTGCTTCAGGCCCTCTTCTGGTTCTGGGGGGCAGGCTGAGCTTGTGCTTAATTCTTCTTCCTGATGGGAAAATAGAGTGACCTGTGCCTGTCCCAACACCTAGAGCTAGTCTCTCATTGGTTCCCCCTCTTCCCCTTCATCCTCAGGACAAATTGCAACCTGTACGGAACAGGAGGTTAAAGGTGCTGATTCTCCAAGGAGGGAGATGGCTAGTAAATCGGCTGGAATGGCGAACCCGAGCAAAGGAGATGAGAAATGAGGTGCGTTTTAGAAACCTTTCTGGATCACACGGTGTACCATCTTCTGGGTTTCTCATGCCTGTTTTCGACATAGGAAGATGCCCTTGAACCTGGAGATTTGGGACCCATGGGATGGGTACCATGCAGTATTACTTGAAAGGGTCTGCGTTGGCTCACCCAACCTCACCGAACCTCTCAGCCCCAAGAGTGTCCACCCTTATGTCTCAATCAGCTGTGGGTCTAGATATGGTTAATCCAGGTTGCATCACAGCCCCTGAACGAATTTTGTAAGAATTTCTCTCTCTTTCACTGTCTTTGTTTCACGGGTTTTGAAAAGTAATTTATTTTTATATTGGGGTTTAGCTGCTTTTCACGGCTGTGTTTATGCCGCTTTACACCCCCTTGACTCACTTACGGAGAGATATCAATACATAGGTTTGAAGATTCTTACTAGTCAGATATATTCTTGTGCGGTGAATAGGGGGTGTTGAGTCCAGTTCACTGAAAAAGGAATAGGTCTTGTCTCTTACATATTGGGTTTATGGAACGGTATGGGAGCTAATTTGAAACCCTTGTTTTATGCATCACCCCACCTCACCTTTCCCGTTCAGCAGCCATAGTGTGTTTCCTAAACGTGTGACTCTGTTCTGTTTTGCAATTCAGTTCAAGTGTAGCGGTTTTTACATTCCCTCTCTAAGTGATATCTTATGATAAGTGTCTTTTCTGTGTGACTTATTTCACTTAGAATCGTCGTACCTAAATCCACTCATCGTGCTGCTACTAGCCTTATGACGTGGATTTCATGGCTGAGTGATATTCCATTGTACATGAGGACCACAACTTCTTTATCCATTTTTCTCTTTCCTAGGATATTTAAGGTGTAATGAAGTGGGGGTTCTTGTCAACAGAGCAGCCCTAAACTTTGGGGTGCCTGTGTCTTGCTGATTTTTACTTTTCCCAATTTATACGCCCATGAGTGGAAGTGCCCTATTTTCTCCAAGCTGTGTTTTTTAGATGTTTCAGAACACACCGTACACTTCTCCAGAGTGGCTGTTGGCAATTTACATCCCACCCATCAGCGTAGCAAGGCTCCCATTTCTCCATGGCCGGTCCTGCATTTCTGGTTTGGACACTTTTTTCCGCATGGCCCTTTTGCCCGCTGGGAAGCGAGACTTCTTTGGAGCGCTGATTGGCCTTTCCAGGTTGCTTGGTTGGCCAAAAAGGGCGTATGCGTTTTTTCCTGAATATATTCAGGAAAAAACGCATACGCCCTTTTTGGCCAAGGGCATCATTGTCCACGTTTTGCCGCTTTTCATGTGCTTTCAAGGTGATTCGAATCTACCTCCTGAAATCTGTTTCCTGCAATTTTGCCTTGCTTTCAAAGCCTCTTCGTTGCCTTCCCTTAGTATATTTGTGGACGAGAGGTATCATTTAAAACTGTGCAGGTTTGTGAATTGCAGTGCCCCTGAGCTCCATTTTTCAACTCGCTTTTTTGGGAGCTGGCCGCAAAAGCGCAGGATTGCTTCAGGCCCTCTTCTGGTTCTGGGGGGCAGGCTGAGCTTGTGCTTAATTCTTCTTCCTGATGGGAAAATAGAGTGACCTGTGCCTGTCCCAACACCTAGAGCTAGTCTCTCATTGGTTCCCCCTCTTCCCGTTCATCCTCAGGACAAATTGCAACCTGTACGGAACAGGAGGTTAAAGGTGCTGATTCTCCAAGGAGGGAGATGGCTAGTAAATCGTCTGGAATGGCGAACCCGAGCAAAGGAGATGAGAAATGAGGTGCGTTTTAGAAACCTTTCCCGATCACACGGTGTACCATCTTCTGGGTTTCTCATGCCTGTTTTCGACGTAGGAAGATGCCCTTGAACCTGGAGATTTGGGACCCATGGGATGGGTACCATGCAGTATTACTTGAAAGGGTCTGCGTTGGCTCACCCAACCTCACCGAACCTCTCAGCCCCAAGAGTGTCCACCCTTATGTCTCAATCAGCTGTGGGTCTAGATATGGTCAATCCAGGTTGCATCACAGCCCCTGAACGAATTTTGTAAGAATTTCTCTCTCTTTCACTGTCTTTGTTTCACGGGTTTTGAAAAGTAATTTATTTTTATAATGGGGTTTAGCTGCTTTTCACGGCTGTGTTTATGCCGCTTTACACCCCCTTGACTCACTTACGGAGAGATATCAATACATAGGTTTGAAGATTCTTCCTAGTCAGATATATTCTTGTGCGGTGAATAGGGGGTGTTGAGTCCAGTTCACTGAAAAAGGAATAGGTCTTGTCTCTTACATATTGGGTTTATGGAACGGTATCGGAGCTAATTTGAAACCCTTGTTTTATGCATCACCCCACCTCACCTTTCCCGTTCAGCAGCCATAGTGTGTTTCCTAAACGTGTGACTCTGTTCTGTTTTGCAATTCAGTTCAAGTGTAGCGGTTTTTACATTCCCTCTCTAAGTGATATCTTATGATAAGTGTCTTTTCTGTGTGACTTATTTCACTTAGAATCTTCGTACCTAAATCCACTCATCGTGCTGCTACTAGCCTTATGACGTTGATTTCATGGCTGAGTGATATTCCATTGTACATGAGGACCACAACTTCTTTATCCATTTTTCTCTTTCCTAGGATATTTAAGGTGTAATGAAGTGGGGTTTCTTGTCAACAGAGCAGCCCTAAACTTTGGGGTGCCTGTGTCTTGCTGATTTTTAGTTTTCCCAATTTATACGCCCATGAGTGGAAGTGCCCTATGCTCTCCAAGCTGTGTTTTTTAGATGTTTCAGAACACACCGTACACTTCTCCAGAGTGGCTGTTGGCAATTTACATCCCACCCATCAGCGTAGCAAGGCTCCCATTTCTCCATGGCCGGTCCTGCATTTCTGGTTTGGACACTTTTTTCCGCATGGCCCTTTTGCCCGCTGGGAAGCAAGACTTCTTTGGAGCGCTGATTGGCCTTTCCAGGTTGCTTGGTTGGCCAAAAAGGGCGTATGCGTTTTTTCCTGAATATATTCAGGAAAAAACGCATACGCCCTTTTTGGCCAAGGGCATCATTGTCCACGTTTTGCCGCTTTTCATGTGCTTTCAAGGCGATTCGAATCTACCTCTTGAAATCTGTTTCCTGCAATTCTGCCTTGCTTTCAAAGCCTCTTCGTTGCCTTCCCTTAATATATTTGTGGACGAGAGGTATCATTTAAAACTCTGCAGGTTTGTGAATTGCAGTGCCCCTGAGCTCCATTTTTCAACTCGCTTTTTTGGGAGCTGGCCGCAAAAGCGCAGGATTGCTTCAGGCCCTCTTCTGGTTCTGGGGGGCAGGCTGAGCTTGTGCTTAATTCTTCTTCCTGATGGGAAAATAGAGTGACCTGTGCCTGTCCCAACACCTAGAGCTAGTCTCTCATTGGTTCCCCCTCTTCCCGTTCATCCTCAGGACAAATTGCAACCTGTACGGAACAGGAGGTTAAAGGTGCTGATTCTCCAAGGAGGGAGATGGCTAGTAAATCGGCTGGAATGGCGAACCCGAGCAAAGGAGATGAGAAATGAGGTGCGTTTTAGAAACCTTTCCCGATCACACGGTGTACCATCTTCTGGGTTTCTCATGCCTGTTTTCGACGTAGGAAGATGCCCTTGAACCTGGAGATTTGGGACCCATGGGATGGGTACCATGCAGTATTACTTGAAAGGGTCTGCGTTGGCTCACCCAACCTCACCGAACCTCTCAGCCCCAAGAGTGTCCACCCTTATGTCTCAATCAGCTGTGGGTCTAGATATGGTCAATCCAGGTTGCATCACAGCCCCTGAACGAATTTTGTAAGAATTTCTCTCTCTTTCACTGTCTTTGTTTCACGGGTTTTGAAAAGTAATTTATTTTTATAATGGGGTTTAGCTGCTTTTCACGGCTGTGTTTATGCCGCTTTACACCCCCTTGACTCACTTACGGAGAGATATCAATACATAGGTTTGAAGATTCTTCCTAGTCAGATATATTCTTGTGCAGTGACTAGGGGGTGTTGAGTCCAGTTCACTGAAAAAGGAATAGGTCTTGTCTCTTACATATTGGGTTTATGGAACGGTATCGGAGCTAATTTGAAACCCTTGTTTTATGCATCACCCCACCTCACCTTTCCCGTTCAGCAGCCATAGTGTGTTTCCTAAACGTGTGACTCTGTTCTGTTTTGCAATTCAGTTCAAGTGTAGCGGTTTTTACATTCCATCTCTAAGTGATATCTTATGATAAGTGTCTTTTCTGTGTGACTTATTTCACTTAGAATCTTCGTACCTAAATCCACTCATCGTGCTGCTACTAGCCTTATGACGTTGATTTCATGGCTGAGTGATATTCCATTGTACATGAGGACCACAACTTCTTTATCCATTTTTCTCTTTCCTAGGATATTTAAGGTGTAATGAAGTGGGGGTTCTTGTCAACAGAGCAGCCCTAAACTTTGGGGTGCCTGTGTCTTGCTGATTTTTAGTTTTCCCAATTTATACGCCCATGAGTGGAAGTGCCCTATGCTCTCCAAGCTGTGTTTTTTAGATGTTTCAGAACACACCGTACACTTCTCCAGAGTGGCTGTTGGCAATTTACATCCCACCCATCAGCGTAGCAAGGCTCCCATTTCTCCATGGCCGGTCCTGCATTTCTGGTTTGGACACTTTTTTCCGCATGGCCCTTTTGCCCGCTGGGAAGCGAGACTTCTTTGGAGCGCTGATTGGCCTTTCCAGGTTGCTTGGTTGGCCAAAAAGGGCGTATGCGTTTTTTCCTGAATATATTCAGGAAAAAACGCATACGCCCTTTTTGGCCAAGGGCATCATTGTCCACGTTTTGCCGCTTTTCATGTGCTTTCAAGGCGATTCGAATCTACCTCCTGAAATCTGTTTCCTGCAATTCTGCCTTGCTTTCAAAGCCTCTTCGTTGCCTTCCCTTAATATATTTGTGGACGAGAGGTATCATTTAAAACTCTGCAGGTTTGTGAATTGCAGTGCCCCTGAGCTCCATTTTTCAACTCGCTTTTTTGGGAGCTGGCCGCAAAAGCGCAGGATTGCTTCAGGCCCTCTTCTGGTTCTGGGGGGCAGGCTGAGCTTGTGCTTAATTCTTCTTCCTGATGGGAAAATAGAGTGACCTGTGCCTGTCCCAACACCTAGAGCTAGTCTCTCATTGGTTCCCCCTCTTCCCCTTCATCCTCAGGACAAATTGCAACCTGTACGGAACAGGAGGTTAAAGGTGCTGATTCTCCAAGGAGGGAGATGGCTAGTAAATCGGCTGGAATGGCGAACCCGAGCAAAGGAGATGAGAAATGAGGTGCGTTTTAGAAACCTTTCTGGATCACACGGTGTACCATCTTCTGGGTTTCTCATGCCTGTTTTCGACATAGGAAGATGCCCTTGAACCTGGAGATTTGGGACCCATGGGATGGGTACCATGCAGTATTACTTGAAAGGGTCTGCGTTGGCTCACCCAACCTCACCGAACCTCTCAGCCCCAAGAGTGTCCACCCTTATGTCTCAATCAGCTGTGGGTCTAGATATGGTTAATCCAGGTTGCATCACAGCCCCTGAACGAATTTTGTAAGAATTTCTCTCTCTTTCACTGTCTTTGTTTCACGGGTTTTGAAAAGTAATTTATTTTTATATTGGGGTTTAGCTGCTTTTCACGGCTGTGTTTATGCCGCTTTACACCCCCTTGACTCACTTACGGAGAGATATCAATACATAGGTTTGAAGATTCTTACTAGTCAGATATATTCTTGTGCGGTGAATAGGGGGTGTTGAGTCCAGTTCACTGAAAAAGGAATAGGTCTTGTCTCTTACATATTGGGTTTATGGAACGGTATCGGAGCTAATTTGAAACCCTTGTTTTATGCATCACCCCACCTCACCTTTCCCGTTCAGCAGCCATAGTGTGTTTCCTAAACGTGTGACTCTGTTCTGTTTTGCAATTCAGTTCAAGTGTAGCGGTTTTTACATTCCCTCTCTAAGTGATATCTTATGATAAGTGTCTTTTCTGTGTGACTTATTTCACTTAGAATCGTCGTACCTAAATCCACTCATCGTGCTGCTACTAGCCTTATGACGTGGATTTCATGGCTGAGTGATATTCCATTGTACATGAGGACCACAACTTCTTTATCCATTTTTCTCTTTCCTAGGATATTTAAGGTGTAATGAAGTGGGGGTTCTTGTCAACAGAGCAGCCCTAAACTTTGGGGTGCCTGTGTCTTGCTGATTTTTACTTTTCCCAATTTATACGCCCATGAGTGGAAGTGCCCTATTTTCTCCAAGCTGTGTTTTTTAGATGTTTCAGAACACACCGTACACTTCTCCAGAGTGGCTGTTGGCAATTTACATCCCACCCATCAGCGTAGCAAGGCTCCCATTTCTCCATGGCCGGTCCTGCATTTCTGGTTTGGACACTTTTTTCCGCATGGCCCTTTTGCCCGCTGGGAAGCGAGACTTCTTTGGAGCGCTGATTGGCCTTTCCAGGTTGCTTGGTTGGCCAAAAAGGGCGTATGCGTTTTTTCCTGAATATATTCAGGAAAAAACGCATACGCCCTTTTTGGCCAAGGGCATCATTGTCCACGTTTTGCCGCTTTTCATGTGCTTTCAAGGCGATTCGAATCTACCTCCTGAAATCTGTTTCTTGCAATTTTGCCTTGCTTTCAAAGCCTCTTCGTTGCCTTCCCTTAGTATATTTGTGGACGAGAGGTATCATTTAAAACTGTGCAGGTTTGTGAATTGCAGTGCCCCTGAGCTCCATTTTTCAACTCGCTTTTTTGGGAGCTGGCCGCAAAAGCGCAGGATTGCTTCAGGCCCTCTTCTGGTTCTGGGGGGCAGGCTGAGCTTGTGCTTAATTCTTCTTCCTGATGGGAAAATAGAGTGACCTGTGCCTGTCCCAACACCTAGAGCTAGTCTCTCATTGGTTCCCCCTCTTCCCGTTCATCCTCAGGACAAATTGCAACCTGTACGGAACAGGAGGTTAAAGGTGCTGATTCTCCAAGGAGGGAGATGGCTAGTAAATCGTCTGGAATGGCGAACCCGAGCAAAGGAGATGAGAAATGAGGTGCGTTTTAGAAACCTTTCCCGATCACACGGTGTACCATCTTCTGGGTTTCTCATGCCTGTTTTCGACGTAGGAAGATGCCCTTGAACCTGGAGATTTGGGACCCATGGGATGGGTACCATGCAGTATTACTTGAAAGGGTCTGCGTTGGCTCACCCAACCTCACCGAACCTCTCAGCCCCAAGAGTGTCCACCCTTATGTCTCAATCAGCTGTGGGTCTAGATATGGTCAATCCAGGTTGCATCACAGCCCCTGAACGAATTTTGTAAGAATTTCTCTCTCTTTCACTGTCTTTGTTTCACGGGTTTTGAAAAGTAATTTATTTTTATAATGGGGTTTAGCTGCTTTTCACGGCTGTGTTTATGCCGCTTTACACCCCCTTGACTCACTTACGGAGAGATATCAATACATAGGTTTGAAGATTCTTCCTAGTCAGATATATTCTTGTGCAGTGACTAGGGGGTGTTGAGTCCAGTTCACTGAAAAAGGAATAGGTCTTGTCTCTTACATATTGGGTTTATGGAACGGTATCGGAGCTAATTTGAAACCCTTGTTTTATGCATCACCCCACCTCACCTTTCCCGTTCAGCAGCCATAGTGTGTTTCCTAAACGTGTGACTCTGTTCTGTTTTGCAATTCAGTTCAAGTGTAGCGGTTTTTACATTCCATCTCTAAGTGATATCTTATGATAAGTGTCTTTTCTGTGTGACTTATTTCACTTAGAATCTTCGTACCTAAATCCACTCATCGTGCTGCTACTAGCCTTATGACGTTGATTTCATGGCTGAGTGATATTCCATTGTACATGAGGACCACAACTTCTTTATCCATTTTTCTCTTTCCTAGGATATTTAAGGTGTAATGAAGTGGGGGTTCTTGTCAACAGAGCAGCCCTAAACTTTGGGGTGCCTGTGTCTTGCTGATTTTTAGTTTTCCCAATTTATACGCCCATGAGTGGAAGTGCCCTATGCTCTCCAAGCTGTGTGTTTTAGATGTTTCAGAACACACCGTACACTTCTCCAGAGTGGCTGTTGGCAATTTACATCCCACCCATCAGCGTAGCAAGGCTCCCATTTCTCCATGGCCGGTCCTGCATTTCTGGTTTGGACACTTTTTTCCGCATGGCCCTTTTGCCCGCTGGGAAGCGAGACTTCTTTGGAGCGCTGATTGGCCTTTCCAGGTTGCTTGGTTGGCCAAAAAGGGCGTATGCGTTTTTTCCTGAATATATTCAGGAAAAAACGCATACGCCCTTTTTGGCCAAGGGCATCATTGTCCACGTTTTGCCGCTTTTCATGTGCTTTCAAGGCGATTCGAATCTACCTCCTGAAATCTGTTTCCTGCAATTCTGCCTTGCTTTCAAAGCCTCTTCGTTGCCTTCCCTTAATATATTTGTGGACGAGAGGTATCATTTAAAACTCTGCAGGTTTGTGAATTGCAGTGCCCCTGAGCTCCATTTTTCAACTCGCTTTTTTGGGAGCTGGCCGCAAAAGCGCAGGATTGCTTCAGGCCCTCTTCTGGTTCTGGGGGGCAGGCTGAGCTTGTGCTTAATTCTTCTTCCTGATGGGAAAATAGAGTGACCTGTGCCTGTCCCAACACCTAGAGCTAGTCTCTCATTGGTTCCCCCTCTTCCCCTTCATCCTCAGGACAAATTGCAACCTGTACGGAACAGGAGGTTAAAGGTGCTGATTCTCCAAGGAGGGAGATGGCTAGTAAATCGGCTGGAATGGCGAACCCGAGCAAAGGAGATGAGAAATGAGGTGCGTTTTAGAAACCTTTCTGGATCACACGGTGTACCATCTTCTGGGTTTCTCATGCCTGTTTTCGACATAGGAAGATGCCCTTGAACCTGGAGATTTGGGACCCATGGGATGGGTACCATGCAGTATTACTTGAAAGGGTCTGCGTTGGCTCACCCAACCTCACCGAACCTCTCAGCCCCAAGAGTGTCCACCCTTATGTCTCAATCAGCTGTGGGTCTAGATATGGTTAATCCAGGTTGCATCACAGCCCCTGAACGAATTTTGTAAGAATTTCTCTCTCTTTCACTGTCTTTGTTTCACGGGTTTTGAAAAGTAATTTATTTTTATATTGGGGTTTAGCTGCTTTTCACGGCTGTGTTTATGCCGCTTTACACCCCCTTGACTCACTTACGGAGAGATATCAATACATAGGTTTGAAGATTCTTACTAGTCAGATATATTCTTGTGCGGTGAATAGGGGGTGTTGAGTCCAGTTCACTGAAAAAGGAATAGGTCTTGTCTCTTACATATTGGGTTTATGGAACGGTATCGGAGCTAATTTGAAACCCTTGTTTTATGCATCACCCCACCTCACCTTTCCCGTTCAGCAGCCATAGTGTGTTTCCTAAACGTGTGACTCTGTTCTGTTTTGCAATTCAGTTCAAGTGTAGCGGTTTTTACATTCCCTCTCTAAGTGATATCTTATGATAAGTGTCTTTTCTGTGTGACTTATTTCACTTAGAATCGTCGTACCTAAATCCACTCATCGTGCTGCTACTAGCCTTATGACGTGGATTTCATGGCTGAGTGATATTCCATTGTACATGAGGACCACAACTTCTTTATCCATTTTTCTCTTTCCTAGGATATTTAAGGTGTAATGAAGTGGGGGTTCTTGTCAACAGAGCAGCCCTAAACTTTGGGGTGCCTGTGTCTTGCTGATTTTTACTTTTCCCAATTTATACGCCCATGAGTGGAAGTGCCCTATTTTCTCCAAGCTGTGTTTTTTAGATGTTTCAGAACACACCGTACACTTCTCCAGAGTGGCTGTTGGCAATTTACATCCCACCCATCAGCGTAGCAAGGCTCCCATTTCTCCATGGCCGGTCCTGCATTTCTGGTTTGGACACTTTTTTCCGCATGGCCCTTTTGCCCGCTGGGAAGCGAGACTTCTTTGGAGCGCTGATTGGCCTTTCCAGGTTGCTTGGTTGGCCAAAAAGGGCGTATGCGTTTTTTCCTGAATATATTCAGGAAAAAACGCATACGCCCTTTTTGGCCAAGGGCATCATTGTCCACGTTTTGCCGCTTTTCATGTGCTTTCAAGGCGATTCGAATCTACCTCCTGAAATCTGTTTCCTGCAATTTTGCCTTGCTTTCAAAGCCTCTTCGTTGCCTTCCCTTAGTATATTTGTGGACGAGAGGTATCATTTAAAACTGTGCAGGTTTGTGAATTGCAGTGCCCCTGAGCTCCATTTTTCAACTCGCTTTTTTGGGAGCTGGCCGCAAAAGCGCAGGATTGCTTCAGGCCCTCTTCTGGTTCTGGGGGGCAGGCTGAGCTTGTGCTTAATTCTTCTTCCTGATGGGAAAATAGAGTGACCTGTGCCTGTCCCAACACCTAGAGCTAGTCTCTCATTGGTTCCCCCTCTTCCCGTTCATCCTCAGGACAAATTGCAACCTGTACGGAACAGGAGGTTAAAGGTGCTGATTCTCCAAGGAGGGAGATGGCTAGTAAATCGTCTGGAATGGCGAACCCGAGCAAAGGAGATGAGAAATGAGGTGCGTTTTAGAAACCTTTCCCGATCACACGGTGTACCATCTTCTGGGTTTCTCATGCCTGTTTTCGACGTAGGAAGATGCCCTTGAACCTGGAGATTTGGGACCCATGGGATGGGTACCATGCAGTATTACTTGAAAGGGTCTGCGTTGGCTCACCCAACCTCACCGAACCTCTCAGCCCCAAGAGTGTCCACCCTTATGTCTCAATCAGCTGTGGGTCTAGATATGGTCAATCCAGGTTGCATCACAGCCCCTGAACGAATTTTGTAAGAATTTCTCTCTCTTTCACTGTCTTTGTTTCACGGGTTTTGAAAAGTAATTTATTTTTATAATGGGGTTTAGCTGCTTTTCACGGCTGTGTTTATGCCGCTTTACACCCCCTTGACTCACTTACGGAGAGATATCAATACATAGGTTTGAAGATTCTTCCTAGTCAGATATATTCTTGTGCGGTGAATAGGGGGTGTTGAGTCCAGTTCACTGAAAAAGGAATAGGTCTTGTCTCTTACATATTGGGTTTATGGAACGGTATCGGAGCTAATTTGAAACCCTTGTTTTATGCATCACCCCACCTCACCTTTCCCGTTCAGCAGCCATAGTGTGTTTCCTAAACGTGTGACTCTGTTCTGTTTTGCAATTCAGTTCAAGTGTAGCGGTTTTTACATTCCCTCTCTAAGTGATATCTTATGATAAGTGTCTTTTCTGTGTGACTTATTTCACTTAGAATCTTCGTACCTAAATCCACTCATCGTGCTGCTACTAGCCTTATGACGTTGATTTCATGGCTGAGTGATATTCCATTGTACATGAGGACCACAACTTCTTTATCCATTTTTCTCTTTCCTAGGATATTTAAGGTGTAATGAAGTGGGGTTTCTTGTCAACAGAGCAGCCCTAAACTTTGGGGTGCCTGTGTCTTGCTGATTTTTAGTTTTCCCAATTTATACGCCCATGAGTGGAAGTGCCCTATGCTCTCCAAGCTGTGTTTTTTAGATGTTTCAGAACACACCGTACACTTCTCCAGAGTGGCTGTTGGCAATTTACATCCCACCCATCAGCGTAGCAAGGCTCCCATTTCTCCATGGCCGGTCCTGCATTTCTGGTTTGGACACTTTTTTCCGCATGGCCCTTTTGCCCGCTGGGAAGCGAGACTTCTTTGGAGCGCTGATTGGCCTTTCCAGGTTGCTTGGTTGGCCAAAAAGGGCGTATGCGTTTTTTCCTGAATATATTCAGGAAAAAACGCATACGCCCTTTTTGGCCAAGGGCATCATTGTCCACGTTTTGCCGCTTTTCATGTGCTTTCAAGGCGATTCGAATCTACCTCCTGAAATCTGTTTCCTGCAATTCTGCCTTGCTTTCAAAGCCTCTTCGTTGCCTTCCCTTAATATATTTGTGGACGAGAGGTATCATTTAAAACTCTGCAGGTTTGTGAATTGCAGTGCCCCTGAGCTCCATTTTTCAACTCGCTTTTTTGGGAGCTGGCCGCAAAAGCGCAGGATTGCTTCAGGCCCTCTTCTGGTTCTGGGGGGCAGGCTGAGCTTGTGCTTAATTCTTCTTCCTGATGGGAAAATAGAGTGACCTGTGCCTGTCCCAACACCTAGAGCTAGTCTCTCATTGGTTCCCCCTCTTCCCGTTCATCCTCAGGACAAATTGCAACCTGTACGGAACAGGAGGTTAAAGGTGCTGATTCTCCAAGGAGGGAGATGGCTAGTAAATCGGCTGGAATGGCGAACCCGAGCAAAGGAGATGAGAAATGAGGTGCGTTTTAGAAACCTTTCCCGATCACACGGTGTACCATCTTCTGGGTTTCTCATGCCTGTTTTCGACGTAGGAAGATGCCCTTGAACCTGGAGATTTGGGACCCATGGGATGGGTACCATGCAGTATTACTTGAAAGGGTCTGCGTTGGCTCACCCAACCTCACCGAACCTCTCAGCCCCAAGAGTGTCCACCCTTATGTCTCAATCAGCTGTGGGTCTAGATATGGTCAATCCAGGTTGCATCACAGCCCCTGAACGAATTTTGTAAGAATTTCTCTCTCTTTCACTGTCTTTGTTTCACGGGTTTTGAAAAGTAATTTATTTTTATAATGGGGTTTAGCTGCTTTTCACGGCTGTGTTTATGCCGCTTTACACCCCCTTGACTCACTTACGGAGAGATATCAATACATAGGTTTGAAGATTCTTCCTAGTCAGATATATTCTTGTGCAGTGACTAGGGGGTGTTGAGTCCAGTTCACTGAAAAAGGAATAGGTCTTGTCTCTTACATATTGGGTTTATGGAACGGTATCGGAGCTAATTTGAAACCCTTGTTTTATGCATCACCCCACCTCACCTTTCCCGTTCAGCAGCCATAGTGTGTTTCCTAAACCTGTGACTCTGTTCTGTTTTGCAATTCAGTTCAAGTGTAGCGGTTTTTACATTCCCTCTCTAAGTGATATCTTATGATAAGTGTCTTTTCTGTGTGACTTATTTCACTTAGAATCTTCGTACCTAAATCCACTCATCGTGCTGCTACTAGCCTTATGACGTTGATTTCATGGCTGAGTGATATTCCATTGTACATGAGGACCACAACTTCTTTATCCATTTTTCTCTTTCCTAGGATATTTAAGGTGTAATGAAGTGGGGGTTCTTGTCAACAGAGCAGCCCTAAACTTTGGGGTGCCTGTGTCTTGCTGATTTTTAGTTTTCCCAATTTATACGCCCATGAGTGGAAGTGCCCTATGCTCTCCAAGCTGTGTTTTTTAGATGTTTCAGAACACACCGTACACTTCTCCAGAGTGGCTGTTGGCAATTTACATCCCACCCATCAGCGTAGCAAGGCTCCCATTTCTCCATGGCCGGTCCTGCATTTCTGGTTTGGACACTTTTTTCCGCATGGCCCTTTTGCCCGCTGGGAAGCGAGACTTCTTTGGAGCGCTGATTGGCCTTTCCAGGTTGCTTGGTTGGCCAAAAAGGGCGTATGCGTTTTTTCCTGAATATATTCAGGAAAAAACGCATACGCCCTTTTTGGCCAAGGGCATCATTGTCCACGTTTTGCCGCTTTTCATGTGCTTTCAAGGCGATTCGAATCTACCTCCTGAAATCTGTTTCCTGCAATTCTGCCTTGCTTTCAAAGCCTCTTCGTTGCCTTCCCTTAATATATTTGTGGACGAGAGGTATCATTTAAAACTCTGCAGGTTTGTGAATTGCAGTGCCCCTGAGCTCCATTTTTCAACTCGCTTTTTTGGGAGCTGGCCGCAAAAGCGCAGGATTGCTTCAGGCCCTCTTCTGGTTCTGGGGGGCAGGCTGAGCTTGTGCTTAATTCTTCTTCCTGATGGGAAAATAGAGTGACCTGTGCCTGTCCCAACACCTAGAGCTAGTCTCTCATTGGTTCCCCCTCTTCCCCTTCATCCTCAGGACAAATTGCAACCTGTACGGAACAGGAGGTTAAAGGTGCTGATTCTCCAAGGAGGGAGATGGCTAGTAAATCGGCTGGAATGGCGAACCCGAGCAAAGGAGATGAGAAATGAGGTGCGTTTTAGAAACCTTTCTGGATCACACGGTGTACCATCTTCTGGGTTTCTCATGCCTGTTTTCGACATAGGAAGATGCCCTTGAACCTGGAGATTTGGGACCCATGGGATGGGTACCATGCAGTATTACTTGAAAGGGTCTGCGTTGGCTCACCCAACCTCACCGAACCTCTCAGCCCCAAGAGTGTCCACCCTTATGTCTCAATCAGCTGTGGGTCTAGATATGGTTAATCCAGGTTGCATCACAGCCCCTGAACGAATTTTGTAAGAATTTCTCTCTCTTTCACTGTCTTTGTTTCACGGGTTTTGAAAAGTAATTTATTTTTATATTGGGATTTAGCTGCTTTTCACGGCTGTGTTTATGCCGCTTTACACCCCCTTGACTCACTTACGGAGAGATATCAATACATAGGTTTGAAGATTCTTACTAGTCAGATATATTCTTGTGCGGTGAATAGGGGGTGTTGAGTCCAGTTCACTGAAAAAGGAATAGGTCTTGTCTCTTACATATTGGGTTTATGGAACGGTATCGGAGCTAATTTGAAACCCTTGTTTTATGCATCACCCCACCTCACCTTTCCCGTTCAGCAGCCATAGTGTGTTTCCTAAACGTGTGACTCTGTTCTGTTTTGCAATTCAGTTCAAGTGTAGCGGTTTTTACATTCCCTCTCTAAGTGATATCTTATGATAAGTGTCTTTTCTGTGTGACTTATTTCACTTAGAATCGTCGTACCTAAATCCACTCATCGTGCTGCTACTAGCCTTATGACGTTGATTTCATGGCTGAGTGATATTCCATTGTACATGAGGACCACAACTTCTTTATCCATTTTTCTCTTTCCTAGGATATTTAAGGTGTAATGAAGTGGGGGTTCTTGTCAACAGAGCAGCCCTAAACTTTGGGGTGCCTGTGTCTTGCTGATTTTTAGTTTTCCCAATTTATACGCCCATGAGTGGAAGTGCCCTATTTTCTCCAAGCTGTGTTTCTTAGATGTTTCAGAACACACCGTACACTTCTCCAGAGTGGCTGTTGGCAATTTACATCCCACCCATCAGCGTAGCAAGGCTCCCATTTCTCCATGGCCGGTCCTGCATTTCTGGTTTGGACACTTTTTTCCGCATGGCCCTTTTGCCCGCTGGGAAGCGAGACTTCTTTGGAGCGCTGATTGGCCTTTCCAGGTTGCTTGGTTGGCCAAAAAGGGCGTATGCGTTTTTTCCTGAATATATTCAGGAAAAAACGCATAAGCCCTTTTTGGCCAAGGGCATCATTGTCCACGTTTTGCCGCTTTTCATGTGCTTTCAAGGCGATTCGAATCTACCTCCTGAAATCTGTTTCCTGCAATTCTGCCTTGCTTTCAAAGCCTCTTCGTTGCCTTCCCTTAGTATATTTGTGGACGAGAGGTATCATTTAAAACTGTGCAGGTTTGTGAATTGCAGTGCCCCTGAGCTCCATTTTTCAACTCGCTTTTTTGGGAGCTGGCCGCAAAAGCGCAGGATTGCTTCAGGCCCTCTTCTGGTTCTGGGGGGCAGGCTGAGCTTGTGCTTAATTCTTCTTCCTGATGGGAAAATAGAGTGACCTGTGCCTGTCCCAACACCTAGAGCTAGTCTCTCATTGGTTCCCCCTCTTCCCGTTCATCCTCAGGACAAATTGCAACCTGTACGGAACAGGAGGTTAAAGGTGCTGATTCTCCAAGGAGGGAGATGGCTAGTAAATCGTCTGGAATGGCGAACCCGAGCAAAGGAGATGAGAAATGAGGTGCGTTTTAGAAACCTTTCCCGATCACACGGTGTACCATCTTCTGGGTTTCTCATGCCTGTTTTCGACGTAGGAAGATGCCCTTGAACCTGGAGATTTGGGACCCATGGGATGGGTACCATGCAGTATTACTTGAAAGGGTCTGCGTTGGCTCACCCAACCTCACCGAACCTCTCAGCCCCAAGAGTGTCCACCCTTATGTCTCAATCAGCTGTGGGTCTAGATATGGTCAATCCAGGTTGCATCACAGCCCCTGAACGAATTTTGTAAGAATTTCTCTCTCTTTCACTGTCTTTGTTTCACGGGTTTTGAAAAGTAATTTATTTTTATATTGGGGTTTAGCTGCTTTTCACGGCTGTGTTTATGCCGCTTTACACCCCCTTGACTCACTTACGGAGAGATATCAATACATAGGTTTGAAGATTCTTACTAGTCAGATATATTCTTGTGCGGTGAATAGGGGGTGTTGAGTCCAGTTCACTGAAAAAGGAATAGGTCTTGTCTCTTACATATTGGGTTTATGGAACGGTATCGGAGCTAATTTGAAACCCTTGTTTTATGCATCACCCCACCTCACCTTTCCCGTTCAGCAGCCATAGTGTGTTTCCTAAACGTGTGACTCTGTTCTGTTTTGCAATTCAGTTCAAGTGTAGCGGTTTTTACATTCCCTCTAGAAGTGATATCTTATGATAAGTGTCTTTTCTGTGTGACTTATTTCACTTAGAATCGTCGTACCTAAATCCACTCATCGTGCTGCTACTAGCCTTATGACGTGGATTTCATGGCTGAGTGATATTCCATTGTACATGAGGACCACAACTTCTTTATCCATTTTTCTCTTTCCTAGGATATTTAAGGTGTAATGAAGTGGGGGTTCTTGTCAACAGAGCAGCCCTAAACTTTGGGGTGCCTGTGTCTTGCTGATTTTTAGTTTTCCCAATTTATACGCCCATGAGTGGAAGTGCCCTATTTTCTCCAAGCTGTGTTTTTTAGATGTTTCAGAACACACCGTACACTTCTCAAGAGTGGCTGTTGGCAATTTACATCCCACCCATCAGCGTAGCAAGGCTCCCATTTCTCCATGGCCGGTCCTGCATTTCTGGTTTGGACACTTTTTTCCGCATGGCCCTTTTGCCCGCTGGGAAGCGAGACTTCTTTGGAGCGCTGATTGGCCTTTCCAGGTTGCTTGGTTGGCCAAAAAGGGCGTATGCGTTTTTTCCTGAATATATTCAGGAAAAAACGCATACGCCCTTTTTGGCCAAGGGCATCATTGTCCACGTTTTGCCGCTTTTCATGTGCTTTCAAGGCGATTCGAATCTACCTCCTGAAATCTGTTTCCTGCAATTCTGCCTTGCTTTCAAAGCCTCTTCGTTGCCTTCCCTTAATATATTTGTGGACGAGAGGTATCATTTAAAACTGTGCAGGTTTGTGAATTGCAGTGCCCCTGAGCTCCATTTTTCAACTCGCTTTTTTGGGAGCTGGCCGCAAAAGCGCAGGATTGCTTCAGGCCCTCTTCTGGTTCTGGGGGGCAGGCTGAGCTTGTGCTTAATTCTTCTTCCTGATGGGAAAATAGAGTGACCTGTGCCTGTCCCAACACCTAGAGCTAGTCTCTCATTGGTTCCCCCTCTTCCCGTTCATCCTCAGGACAAATTGCAACCTGTACGGAACAGGAGGTTAAAGGTGCTGATTCTCCAAGGAGGGAGATGGCTAGTAAATCGGCTGGAATGGCGAACCCGAGCAAAGGAGATGAGAAATGAGGTGCGTTTTAGAAACCTTTCCCGATCACACGGTGTACCATCTTCTGGGTTTCTCATGCCTGTTTTCGACGTAGGAAGATGCCCTTGAACCTGGAGATTTGGGACCCATGGGATGGGTACCATGCAGTATTACTTGAAAGGGTCTGCGTTGGCTCACCCAACCTCACCGAACCTCTCAGCCCCAAGAGTGTCCACCCTTATGTCTCAATCAGCTGTGGGTCTAGATATGGTCAATCCAGGTTGCATCACAGCCCCTGAACGAATTTTGTAAGAATTTCTCTCTCTTTCACTGTCTTTGTTTCACGGGTTTTGAAAAGTAATTTATTTTTATAATGGGGTTTAGCTGCTTTTCACGGCTGTGTTTATGCCGCTTTACACCCCCTTGACTCACTTACGGAGAGATATCAATACATAGGTTTGAAGATTCTTCCTAGTCAGATATATTCTTGTGCGGTGAATAGGGGGTGTTGAGTCCAGTTCACTGAAAAAGGAATAGGTCTTGTCTCTTACATATTGGGTTTATGGAACGGTATCTGAGCTAATTTGAAACCCTTGTTTTATGCATCACCCCACCTCACCTTTCCCGTTCAGCAGCCATAGTGTGTTTCCTAAACGTGTGACTCTGTTCTGTTTTGCAATTCAGTTCAAGTGTAGCGGTTTTTACATTCCCTCTCTAAGTGATATCTTATGATAAGTGTCTTTTCTGTGTGACTTATTTCACTTAGAATCTTCGTACCTAAATCCACTCATCGTGCTGCTACTAGCCTTATGACGTTGATTTCATGGCTGAGTGATATTCCATTGTACATGAGGACCACAACTTCTTTATCCATTTTTCTCTTTCCTAGGATATTTAAGGTGTAATGAAGTGGGGTTTCTTGTCAACAGAGCAGCCCTAAACTTTGGGGTGCCTGTGTCTTGCTGATTTTTAGTTTTCCCAATTTATACGCCCATGAGTGGAAGTGCCCTATGCTCTCCAAGCTGTGTTTTTTAGATGTTTCAGAACACACCGTACACTTCTCCAGAGTGGCTGTTGGCAATTTACATCCCACCCATCAGCGTAGCAAGGCTCCCATTTCTCCATGGCCGGTCCTGCATTTCTGGTTTGGACACTTTTTTCCGCATGGCCCTTTTGCCCGCTGGGAAGCGAGACTTCTTTGGAGCGCTGATTGGCCTTTCCAGGTTGCTTGGTTGGCCAAAAAGGGCGTATGCGTTTTTTCCTGAATATATTCAGGAAAAAACGCATACGCCCTTTTTGGCCAAGGGCATCATTGTCCACGTTTTGCCGCTTTTCATGTGCTTTCAAGGCGATTCGAATCTACCTCCTGAAATCTGTTTCCTGCAATTCTGCCTTGCTTTCAAAGCCTCTTCGTTGCCTTCCCTTAATATATTTGTGGACGAGAGGTATCATTTAAAACTCTGCAGGTTTGTGAATTGCAGTGCCCCTGAGCTCCATTTTTCAACTCGCTTTTTTGGGAGCTGGCCGCAAAAGCGCAGGATTGCTTCAGGCCCTCTTCTGGTTCTGGGGGGCAGGCTGAGCTTGTGCTTAATTCTTCTTCCTGATGGGAAAATAGAGTGACCTGTGCCTGTCCCAACACCTAGAGCTAGTCTCTCATTGGTTCCCCCTCTTCCCGTTCATCCTCAGGACAAACTGCAACCTGTACGGAACAGGAGGTTAAAGGTGCTGATTCTCCAAGGAGGGAGATGGCTAGTAAATCGGC